>NC_141158.1:92070328-92371519 GCF_053477565.2 Lygodium microphyllum | reverse complement strand
TATATTATCACTTGCTTGTAAATTGTACACCTTCATAGATTGTTTATAGATTGATCAATGTTTAATATATTATCACTTGCTTGGATGGTAACTAGCACCTTATCGAGTAGTGTGTAGTATAACAACATTCAGTTGGGTATTTGCCATCTTACTTATGGTAGCTACCAACTTGCGGTTTGTAATTTTCACAAATAATGTGTTGTTTGTTGTAGTAGCAACATTTAGTTGTTGGTAGCTACCAGTTTATTTGTCATGGCTATCAACTTATAGTTTGTAATTGTCACAAATAACGTGTTGTTTTTTTTGAGTGACGTGTAGTAATAGCATTCAATTGGTACCACCTTACTTGTGGTAGCTCCAACTTAGATTTTGTACTTTTCACAAATGATGTGTTTTTTTGCTTTGAGTAGTGTATGGAAGTTGCATTCAATTTTGGTAGCTACCACCTTACTAAGCAATGGTCATCAACTTATTGTTTGTACTCTTCACAAATAATGTGTTGGCTATTCTTAGTGGTAGTAGTAGCCTTAGTTGATAGCTACCACCTTACTTGTGGTAGCTACCAACTTACAATTTGTACTTTTCGCAAATAATGTAATGTTTGAATCAAGTTGGTAGCTACCACCTTACCTGTGATAGCTATATAATGTAATGTATGATTCAAGTTATGGTTAGCCACATGTAGCTATTGGTAGCAACCATTGTACATGCTAGCTACCAATTGAGATAGACACCAGAATGAAAAAGCTTTGATTGATAGGTGCTCTCTATTTTGAATAATGTGTTTGGTAGAATTCAATGGGTAGGCTATCAACTTTCTGTTTTTGGTAGAAACCACTATTAAAAATGGTGAAGAATTGACAAATCGTCCAAAAAGTGGCACTAGAGACAAGTAATACCTCAACTAACATGTCATCTAGCTTCTTGCATGCACATGGCATCATGATTAGCACACGGCTCTAAAACAACAAAAATTAGATGAGTCAATGGATATGGACAATGTCTCTATTGTTTTTTGCTTTGAGTAGCATATGGCAGTAGCATTCAATTTTGGTAGCTACCACCTTACTAAGCGATGGTCATCGACTTATTGTTTGTACTCTTCACAAATAATGTGTTGGCTATTCTTAGTGGTAGTAGTAGCAGCGTTAGTTGATAGCTACCACCTTACTTGTGGTATCTACCAACTTACAATTTGTACTTTTCGCAAATAATGTAATGTTTGATTCGTTGGTAGCTACCACCTTACTTGTGATAGCTATATAATGTAATGTATGATTCAAGTTATGGTTAGCCACATGTAGCTATTGGTAGCAACCATTGTACATGCTAGCTACCAACTGAGATAGACACCAGAACGAAAAAGCTTTGATTGATAGGTGCTCTCTATTTTGAATAATGTGCTTAGTAGAATTCAATGGGTAGGCTATCAACTTTCTGTTTTTGGTAGAAACCACTATTAAAAATGGTGAAGAATCGACAAATCGTCCAAAAAGTGGGCACTAGAGACAACTAATACCTCAACTAACATGTCATCTAGCTTCTTGCATGCACATGGCATCATGATTAGCACCCGGCTCTAAAATGACAAAAAATAGATGAGTCAATGGATATGGACAATGTCTCTATTGTTTTTTGCTTTGAGTAGTATATGGCAGTAGCATTCAATTTTGGTAGCTACCACCTTACTAAGCAATGGTCATCAACTTATTGTTTGTACTCTTCACAAAAAGTGTGTCGGTTGTTCTTAGTGGTAGTAGTAGCAGCATTAGTTGATAGCTACCACATTACTTGTGGTAGCTACCAACTTACAATTTATACTTTTCGCAAATAATGTAATGTTTGATTCAAATTGGTAGCTACCACCTTACTTGTGATAGCTATATAATGCAATGTATTAGTTATAGACGTATTCCAAATAAATGAAAGGTACTTCAATGAAAACCAACACCTTAAGCCTTAATGAATTTACATCAATCATAGGGCTTGGTGGGCCTCCCATGATATTTGATTCATAATTCTTTTTGAGTATGCAACTTCAAATGATAATCAAATTATCTTCTGATCCTACAAACTTTGAGATTGGCTAGGGAAAGTGCAAAGGAGAGGGTTCCTACTCAAAAAGGATCAATACCTTGTTTCTACAAAGGGAGTCATTTTACTAATAGCTTAAGTAGAATTGGGTAGAAAGTAGAAGTTCAAACTTTTCATGTAGTCAAAAATTGGCTTAGACACACCAAAGCCATTCTAGATTTAGCTATGCACCATGATACGACTTAGGCTTTAAGTAAGAGATGAGTGCTCGTTGATGGTTGCAAGCATACTAGAAAAATCATTACATTGACTCTTGACATTTGTCCTAGTGATAGTATTTTGTGCTATGTTCTTCGAGAGGTGGAGCATTACCTTGAAGATATGCAAAAACTTCAAGTTAAAGCTGCAAAAGTTAAATTAAAAGGTGTAGGAGATGCAATAACACTATATATGGCCCTACAGATGATGATCAAGGATGGTCAAGGCAAAGTGCTAAAAGATAATGCTAATGTTGCACGAGCATTCATAAAGCACTTGTTGACAATTGTTGGCATAGAGGCACCCATCTCTATAGCTTGCCAATCCAAGGTAAGGGATTTTTGGAAAGAGAGAAAGGAGCTAATACGATCTAGTAAAGTATGCATTCTAAGCTGGTTGTTCTCAACAAAGAAGTGGAGTCTTGGTTACTATCTGAGGCTTTAGGACAATGATAAAATCTTCAAGGTTTTCTATAAAGGCTTGTCTAAGGCATAAGACTTGATGGTCTTGAAGGCAACTAGTTTTGTGGCTATGTAAATATTTCTATTGATAATATAATTACACTCTAGTCATGATCAAATAAGAAGTGTCTAGCAACACCCAATTAGAAGTTGGTAGCTACCACCTTACATGTGATAATTATCAACTTATAGTTGGTACTTATGATAACTACCAACATACAATTGGTAGATACCAACACACTAGAAGGCTACAATTGGTAGATACCAACTTACTTGCAATAGCTACCGACTTACTATTAGTACTTGTAATAACTACCAACTTACAGTTGGTAAACACCAACACACTGGAAGGCTACAATTTGTATATACCACCTTATTTGTGATAGCTACCAAGTTACATTTAATAAATACCACCTTCCTTATACATGGTAGCTACCAACTGAGACAAACACTAGAAGGCATAGGTTTTGAGTGACATGTGTTCTATGTTCTAAGTAGTGTCTAGCAAAATTCAATTGGTAGCTACCACCTTACTTGTGGTAGCTAACAATTGACTTATGGTAGCTACCAACTTACTCATGGTAGCAACCAACTTGTGACATGAGTCTTAGGTGATAAGTGTTCCATGTTTTAAGTAATGCATAGCAACACAAAATCGGTAGTTACCAACTTCATAGTTTAGTTCTTACAAGTAATCAAGTAATGAGCAAGAATTACTCCGAGAACTTTGCATCAATGTAGTAAATAAGTTTTACATGTCAAAGAGGAGGATGCTGTAAATCGCTTCATATACATCATGAGCCATCCAAAATACCCCATACTTTTCTCTCTTCATTTTAAATTTGATTGCATGTACAAGGTGGAATTGAGGTATACTTCAAGATTAGAACTCATAAGCTTGTACAAATAAGGCTTTCCATCCATTCTCTTGTATCATACTCCCTTTAGCAACAAATGAAACCCTGGGCAATGGCATTCCCCCATACATATTTGACTAGAGAATCAATGTGGATTTTCTTTTGCACATCTTTAAGAGCATAGAAATTCACTAGTTCATCATTCACACGCTCAATAAAGGACAACAAAGCTATCCCCAACATGGAGTGCATTACTTAAAGCACATGGAGTGCATCACTTAAAGGATCATGATGTCCTTATAAGTGAGATCATCAAGTTCTTCATCCTCTTCAATATCATCTAAGGGTTCGAGGGTTACATATTCCCACGAGCGCACATGCATAGAGTTGGAGAACCTCTTCCACTAACTTCACATACAAGTACTATAAAAACATGATATGGTCTACACCTTAGAGCTTTCCCATTATTAGTGAGTAATCAGACACATAATGCAAACTACATGCATTAGGCATAGCTTTAGATCCCCATTTATTGCTTCTATCTAGTTCAACTACTTTGATCTCCCAAAACACTCATCATACTATTTGAGCCTTTGAGGGAAACATTGCTCAAGTTCCTATAGACATGGTATCCCTAAGAAATGAAGTAATATCATTTGCCCATTGCAGCTTTATCCCATTGGGCTTTAGTTGCTCATTAGTGAAATGCCTTTTAATGACAATCGATGCGCCCATCATGCTTGTGTTTCTCATGACTTGAACCCAAAAAATGATGGCACATTTTAATGCCTATAAGTGAGCCATATTGAGCAACAAAGTCAAAAGGTTTTCTTACTGTGAACTATGAAGCTACCCCCTCCAACCACACCCAATGCTGCTTAAGTGATATGCCAAGCTCTTTCAACCATCCATGGTCTAGCATAAAACAATGTTGAACAAAAGCGTATCGTGAGTTTTGTCATCAAATATATAGGTGGTAGTATTTTCTTGACCGCCTCAACAATTCGCACAAGTAATGTGAACAATGATTATAACATGATCAAAGTACCAATGTATGGTTTGGATCTCATTATGCTCTCTCTCTTTGAATGTGTAGTTCTCAACAAATTCCACTACACATAGCACCACATCCTTGGGAAAACAAAGCATAGACTGCTTGAACTACTCTACTATGCTTGCCATTTATTAATGAAATTATGTTGTATAAACCTCCTCAAGTCATCCTTAAACATAATTTGCATTTCCTTGCAATTTATTCGCTTGAATGAAAGAACTTTCCTCTTCTCCCACTATTGGTGCTTCCAATTCGACATCCTCAATTATATTTATTGTAATTAGTTTCTTAGTAAATGATTCCTACCTTGGGCATTGGGACATCTTCCTAGGCCCACAAGAAGAGTATTCTCTTGTCGAGCACTTTAGTGAATAGGGGGCACCAATAGGCTTCAAACTTACAACAAATTCCCACAACACTATTATTATTGAGAAAGTTTGTGTATATGCATTGCAACTATCATTTTGTCCACAAATATCACACTTGTAACCACACCTTCCCGCATGTACACCAAAAGAGCCTAGCCTTGTTTGATTTACAACATGACATTTACACATCTATTATGCATTAAGCACCATAGAGATACTTGCCACTACTATACAAGTAGTGTTTTTGTGCTACCATAGAACTACCTTCCAATATGTTGCCAATCAAGTAGCTTCCACTATGCTCCCACACAGATAACTAACCAGCATGCTATCACATAGGTATGCTAGCAAAATAGAATGTGCTTGTACACAAGCCTACAAGTACTTTAGCACTTTGACTGTCATCCCTTGGTAGCTTGATGGAAGCTACCTAAGTGGTACCCCTAAGCATCTATGAGGCTACTAGCCACCTAGTTGTATGGTAGCGTAGTGTTACCTACCAATATGATAACATACTACTGTCCCCGAGCATCTATGAAGCTACTGGCTACCAAGCTATATGGTAGAATAATGTTACCTTCTAATATGATACCATATGGGTACTTGGGCATCTTTCAAGCTGCTAGCTACCAAGCCATATGCTAGCATAGTGTTACCTACATGTATGGTAGCACGGTGGCAATCCACAAGTATCTATTGAGCTCCTAGCTATCACAGCGTATAGTAGCATGATGGCACCCACATGAATCTATCAAGCTACTAGCTACCAAGGCCATAACTAAGAATCTAGTAGTAACCAAGCCAATAGTTATCATGCTAGTAGCATTCAAGCTAGTAGAAAGTAAGCTAGTAACATCCATGTTAATAGTAACTAAGCTAATGGTTACCATGGTAGTACAAACCAAAATCATCTGAGCTATGCGAGTAGCAATCATCCTAGTGACAACTATATTGAAAGTTCCCCAAATGTAACCATATAGGTGGCTACACGTATTACGACTCAAGCAACCACCTATGTGTTACCATATTGGTAGATTCCACTATAGCTCACCATTAATCGAGTCTTGATTGTATACATGAAGTTGGGCACAAGCAAACTATCCCATTATTATTGTCAACCACAAAGAGAATCAAAAACCTTATGCTGAAAATAACACTAACTCGGGGTTGCTCAAGAAGAAACACGTGTATTGAAAAACATTTACTCCCAATATGCTTTCAAGACACGCCCTTTTCATTTGGGGAGAAGGGTATAATTTGTCCAAAAGGACACCACTAATTCCTAAACCTCATTCACTAAGTGCATCCTTTATGCAAAGTTAACATTCACACAAATGGAGTGGCAAAGCATCTCTCTTCAATCTATCTCTAGGTACATAAAGTTCCTTTGATGTGTCCCTAGAAGTTTTGATGCTACTAAAAGATTTGGTGTTGTAGCATTCATTACCACTTGCGAACATTTGATACATGAACCTTGCACAAACAAATGTTGAAAAATGTTAAGACTTGTACCTTTGTTTCATTGTCAAGTCCATATGTACAATGCTTGCAATAGTCCACCACACCTATTGAAATCTTTTAACACTCTATCACTCGCCTTTAGTGAGATCTATAAGTTAGCCATTGCTTCCCTCTACTTCTTCTTCAAGCCATAATCCCGCTTCTTGACAGATCAGTCATTATCCTTCAAAGAACCTGCCCAAACACAAAAACACACAAAAAATTTGATATCTTTTGATGATAGGGACTCTGGAATGGGAAGAAGCCTGCTACAAAGGCTGAGAAAAGAGGGCGCTGTAGGAAGTTGCAAAGGTCGCAACTCAAACATTAGAATGCCAATTCAGTGTCGACTCCCTGGGGGCTAATCTAGTTGCTCTCATTTGGCGATGATACCATGTGAGAAGAGAGATAGGTGAATGCAGAAAATGAAAGAATGGAAATGCACTGCTCTGAGGAACAAAGTGGATACAGCATTGCACTGACCAGCCCCTGCATACTACTCGTATGCATCACTGGGACCGCCAGATGAGCAAAAATATGCTAGAACAGCAGATTGAAAGCAGAGAGTGGAGGTGACTGAAACTGAGAGAGAGCAGGCTGAGGCCAGCAGCTATTTGTAGCTAAGCACACCTAAAACTGGCCAATCAGCTGCCATAACAGGCAAAAATGCTCTCCGACTTGCAGCTAGTGAGTGTCGTACATGCCTGACCAGCCTGCTGCCTGCTAAAAACGAAATGCACTCCACTCCAAACAGCGTGAACACGGATAGGAACTTACTGATCAAGCTGGAAACTAAAATGCGCATGCGTGAAAGGCTGACAGAGTTCCTCTGTCTCCATCAAACTTTGATGGAGCTCACAACCAGGAGATGACCCGCTTGAATACAAGAAATGCTATCAGTGTCAAGGGTTTTCAGCATATAATCTTTGTTCTCAGTAGTTTACCAGCCAATACAAATACTTAACATCAAAAGATCTGCAGCAAATCCATAGTGAACAGAGATTTCCAAGAAACAACTTTGAATAGAGCTGATTATCCAATGAGTTGTACAATAAAGCTATCCACAGAGAGCCTACCCATCCTCAAGCTCGGAGCAGCATTTAGATAACATGATGATTATTTGTATCTACCATCTATCTTTGCCAACAATATACACATGTTATAATGTCAATAATGGGTGCAGCATGCTTCAGGGCAGAAAGAGTAATATTAGCAACCATGCTGCCCTTTCATCTTGCTACTGGTAATTTATTTATTCACCATAGGCAATTATCCTGAGTCTGAAACAGAGCATCTCTATTCTGAATGCAGTAGCGTGGCGTCTTCTTTGTAAACAATTTGACACATATAGCATTACTTAGTGGCACTGGTGGCTTATCCATGCCTGCTAATCTGATAAAAAGTCCGAAGTCCACTGGCAATTGTCAGAGAGGTGAAAGTGTGCACTCCACCCTTGTTGTACAGCAATTGGACATCCTTCCCTGCTTTCCTCAATCAAGCGTCAGTTATGCTGATAGACAACAATGGAACAGCAATTCATCTGGCCAGTTGCCTCTGGTTTACCACATGGCCATCGACCTGAATCAGAAGCAGCGAATCCTTACTTGAATGCATTACTTTAATTTCTCCTACAGTTTGATACATAGCAGTAGTTAGGCGCATCTCTGGCTAATCCATGACTGCAAGTCTGATAACAAGTCAGAAGTTCGCTCGGAATTGTCAAATAGGTGGAAAGAGTGCACTGCACCCTTGTAGTACAGCAACTGGACATCTTTCCCTGCTTTCTTCAATCCCCGCACATACTCAATTTGTCTGTCCTTGAGAGGATCATACTCCGCAATCAACACAAGTGTGGGGGGAAGCTGCATCCCAGACATGGGAGGTGCGTTGGGCCCAACCACATTGCACGCAGGGTGATCTCGGTCAGCACCAGGAGGGAGGAAGGCCTTCCAGCACCACTCTAAGCCACTAGGCCTTGCAATAGGCGCGTTTGCAAGGCGCACTTCCGAGGCCGTCTGCCCCTCCCCTCCAAAGAAAGGGAACAGAAGGGCATGCCCCAAGACCCCAACCGGATGCAGGTCACCCGCTGCCTCAGCAGCTCTGCAGCCGACGTGGTGCACGATGTTGCCCCCTGCACTGTCGCCCAAGAGGATGCATTTGGAGATGTTGGCAGAAGGGGGCAGGTGCTCCCGAGCAGCCGGTGACCTAAGCCAAGTGAGGGCCGAGAAGGAGTCGTCGTAGGCAGCAGGATACTTGTGCTCAGGGGACCGGCGGTAGTGGACAGAGACAACGGCAGCATGGCAGGCGAGGCAGAGGCGGCGGCAGAAGGCGTCAAAGACACGGCAATCGGGTGAGAAGTGGGCGAAGCCACCGCCATGGTAGTGGAAGATGACAGGCATGGCGGCCGTACCCTTGGGGTTATTGACCGTGCTGCCATCGCCATCATGATTCATATGATCGGGATGATGTTGTGGGGGAGGCGAGTAGATGCGGGCCCAGACGTCAGGGTGCGGTTGGGAATCGATGGGAAGGTCCTTGGAAGAGACTCCATCGTCATCACGCTTGTTAGATGATGCAGGCGGGACCTTGATCTCCAAGAGGTTGCTGATGCGGCGATTCAAGGTGCCATCGCTGCGGCGCGCCCAGCTGTTGACGGTGGTGGCGACCAGGCCCAGGAACTTGATCCGCGCAGGTATGGGCGGCCCCGACTCTGCCGCGTATTCGCCGAACTCCTCCATCTTCTCTGCAAACAAACACACACTGAAACTCAGACGCAGAGAGAGAGAGAGTGTGTGTGTGTGTGAGAGTGAGTGTGGGTGTGTATGTGTGTGTAACTTGAGCAAAGCAAAGAGCATGTATCGAAGAAGAAAGGAGACCTTGGATCCTCAATAAATACGTGTCTCTTGATGTTTGATTGTTGATTATATGCTGACTAGCGTTCCTTGTGCGGGAACGCTATCCCGTTGCAAAGCGGGGTAACAGGGCTTTATCGCATAGTAACTTTGTCATCCTTGAGTGTAAAAACATTATATAATTCACTTCCATTGCACAACTATAACATCTATATAGTTGTAACATTTGTACAATTGCACAACCATAGCATGAACACATATTCTTCTTTTGTGTCCTCAAGCATAAGAGGTCACATGTGTGCTCAGTATTTTCTCTTTTTTGAATCTATCTCACTATTTATTTGCCAATCTCTCTCTCTCCCCACCCTTTTCACACCTCTCCTCTTTGTGAAATGTTTCACATATTTCTTACCTCTTTCTCTCTCTCTCTCTCACATCCCTTCTCTCTCCCTCTCCCTTTTTTATTTCTCTCCTCTCTCTACAACACCCATCACTTCCTCTCTCCCCTCCTTTCCACCTCTCCCTTCCTCCCCTTATTTATCCCTCTCCTCTATTTGTAACCCCTCACACCACTTTTGCATCTCTCCCCTCTATTTTTACTCTCTCTCTCTCTCTCTCTCTCTCTCTCTCTCTCTCTCTCATATGCATTCACAAAAGGATAGGCATGTACTTGCATTTAGGTGTATAGAGACTCATATATGTATACAACGCCTTTTATTATGCACTAGACCTATAAACTTTACCCAGACTTGCTTTGCATTTTACAATAAGAAATAACATTGTACCTAACCACAAACAAAAGACATAAGAAATGCATATTTTATATTCTCTCTATCTTGAATCTCTCTTACTCTTTTTTTTTGGCTCTCTCCCTCTCTCTCTCTCTCTACCCCTTTTCACCCCCATTCTCTTTTTGTGACTCCTCTCATATATTTGTTACCTCTCTTTCTCTTTCTCTCTCTCTCTCTCTCTCTCTCTCTCTCTCTCTCTCTCTCTCTCTCATATCTTCTCCTCGTTTCCTCCCTCCTCCCTTTTCATCTCTCTTCTTCCTCTACAACCTCTGTGTCTTCCTTTCAATCCCTTCTTCACCTCTCCCCCTCCCTCCCCTTTCTTACCCCTCTCCTTTACCCCCAACCCCTCCATCTCTCACCCTTTTTATGTCTCTCCCCCCCTTTCACACACACACACACACTCTCTCTCTCTCCCTCTCTCTCTTATATGCATGTATAAAAGGCTAAAAATACATTTGTACGTAGGTGTACAGACACTCATATATATGTGCAATGACCATGCACCAAACTTGTAAACTTGTATCCATACTTGCTTTGCGCAATAGTTAGAAGAACCTCTATATTATCCTTGGATGTCACAATTACAAAGTTTAAGTGTATACAAGCATTACAAAAAAACTCTTAGTATTAATAATACACATAGATGAAGTAGAGCCTAAAAGCAAAGTTTATTCTAGAGATTGCGCCAATGTGAACAAAAAAACCAAAAATTTCATAGGGAGCCTAACCAAAACAAAGCTTTCTTTTCTCCGAGAAAACACGGGGAAATTTTCCAGTCTCCAACACAACATGGTTAGGTGAAGCAAGTCCCGTTGCCACTCCTCGCCTTGGCGATGCTATAGGGGACATGATAGTCTTTCCTCTCTTTCTTGCACCTAAAATTTTAGAAAGCCACAATGTAAACATAAACACATCTAATAATTGACAAAGATTACTTAACTTTAGAATAACAATACTTGGCCTAACACCTGCAAACCACTCAGTAGGCATTGCCATAGCTTGATGTAGCATCACAAAGCAATCGAGGTCTTTAAATTCATACGTTGGTCACCCCCTTGGTATTCTATCAGTGTGAGATCATCGAAATCTCTTATCCTGTTCAGCTTCACCCATATGCACTCGAAAACACAGAGTATATCTACAATGCACCACCTCAATAAAAAATGGGAGTAAAATCTCTATATTGACATCATTATATAAATGCTCAATGACCCTTGCAAGCATTCTTCTTATAATATCATGCGTTGTTACTGTGCGCAAGATACATTGTAGTTCCTTCTGATACTCAGAAGCTGGATAATAGCCCCAACATGGAGTACGCATCTACAGAAGTGGAGTAAACACTTAAACATAATGCAGGTTCGGGAAATAATTAGTTATTACAAAGTATATACCAACTGAACGTGGCATAAAGGTCATTTCACATATGAGCCAAGCAATGACTACGAAGCTATCAAATTGTAATGGATACATCCCTGCAAAAAATCAAGCATACCATTGTACCCTCCAAAAAACACAAATTTGCATGCATCCTTGCAAAAAAGCAATACACCTTATTGCATCTTCTAAAGCACATCCTTGTATACAATGTTTGTTGTGACATTCATAATGCTCCCATTTTCATCCAGTAAGACTCTCACACCACTTGAGGATTTCACCCTTGAAAATGCAATATACAATTGTCCATGTGTAAATATCGCTGTCTTCAAATAAAGACCAACAATAGACAAAGTCTAGCCCTGTGACTTATTGATGGTCATAGCAAACACCAATCAAATAGGAAACTGCCTCCGTCTCATAGTAAATGGAAATTGCAAAGTGCTAGGAATAAAAGTGATCCTAGGAATGAAAACTTGTTCCCCTATATTTGTTCATGTTATTATCTCAGCATCTATCACCTTTCTATTGAATGCCTTACATATCAACCGTGTACCATTATATAAATCTTTTCCCGGATTTAAGTTCCTAAGCATAATAATAGGTGCATTCATCTTTAGCGGCAATAGATGGGGAGGAAACCCACCTCCAAGATCTAGTGTATTTAGATACTCTACATAGTACAAAAATGAGCTACCACGTGTCTCTGCAATCGAATCTGCACTATAGTACTGTATAACCTCTCCATGCATCAATTGCAATGCATGATGATTCAAAGAGGCCACCTCCGTATTCCCCACTACAAGTATAGCACGCTCATTGAAATATGCTCCAAGTTTGTCACAATGGATACTTCACTGTACACACTATCAACCAAGGTTTCAATAGAGTGTTCTTTTAATACCATGCCAGATGGAATATATAACTTATCACAATTCTCTGTAATACCCACTCCATCCCCTATCCCTTGAATCTAACCAATAAATCCATTATCGATTACATTACCAACGGTTGACGTCCGTATATTCCCAGACAACCTTAGTACCTTAACACACTGCCATAAATGAGAGTAACATAGTGTCTCATTAACAATATCTTCACGGGAGTCCTTCATCATGACAGTAAGGATTTGTCTAAAATCACCTCCAAGTAAAGTGACATTTCCACTAAATGGTTCATCACAACTCATAATATCTCTTAAAGTTCTATCAACTGCCTTAAATGCATACCTATGCATTATGGGAGCCTCATCCCACAAAATAAGACTCAACCATCTCAATAGTTGAGCAAGACCGCTCTGAACAGGAACATTATAGGTGGATCAATTACTCAGATCTAATGGAATTTTAAACCTCGAGTGAGCTGTACGACCACCCTGTAGAAGCAAAACATCAATGCCAGATGATGCCGTTGCCAATGCTATATGACGATCACTGCGTAGCCTAGCAAGCAAGCACTTATAAAGAAATGTCTTCCCAAACCCACCGGGACCATTATAAAAAAAACATCCCCAGAGTTTGTATCAATAGCATCCATAATTGCAGTATATGCAACTCTCTGTCCGTCATTCAACATTGCCTCCATAGAAAGATAAACTCTATGTTGCTCTAGTATATCATATGCATATTCATCTTCTAAAATAGGGTTAGCACACAACTGAGAATCTGTTCGATGAGGCTTTGGCAATCCATCAAAGTCGGACAATCTTCACCCATGCTGCCACAAAAGGTCCTGAAGATGCAATAAAGCCTTGTTTGATGCCTCCAAGCACATTGCACACTCATCATCACCCTCTAACATGCCCTTTGCAATGCAAGCTTCCTTAAAAGTATTGTACATCACATTGCCAACATTACACAAATCCTCAAAAGAAGTACATTCACGAGACACTATTAAGAGCATTCACAAGTAATAACACTCACCATATGTAGGCGGCACAAAGTATTTTCGACCACATGTA
This sequence comes from Lygodium microphyllum, assembly GCF_053477565.2. Taxonomy (NCBI): domain Eukaryota; kingdom Viridiplantae; phylum Streptophyta; class Polypodiopsida; order Schizaeales; family Lygodiaceae; genus Lygodium; species Lygodium microphyllum. Next base: position 92,358,007 of record NC_141158.1, on the reverse strand, counting down.
TTTCCATGCTCTCTTTGGCCACACATTTCACTGTGCATTCCACACCTAGTACACTGGGAAGTCTTGATAGCGAATAGCTCGAGCCTCTGGATGGAGACGATTGCATGTAAACCACTCAGTAAGAGTGGTTGTTTTCTTAACATCTTCATTTTGCATAACATCTGATATATTATCTGTATCTCGAAACACCACACAATTCTCACCAGGCAAGTGTACTTGCAATTGATGTATATTAGGCTTCTCATTGTGCAATGCATAGTCATATATTCGTCAATACGCTTCTGAAGCAGAAACATATAGTGCATCTAAATAACTCTCGATCTCATCCACTTCACGGTGTCAAGTGTTTTTTTGAAACTAAAAAGCCCTAGTCAAATTATAGTTAGATTTGATTTTTGCTAGCTTAGTTGTTTGCGTGACAGTTTGTTTTGTTGTTTCCTAGTTGGATTTCTTGTGTTTGTCTAGCTTAGGATTTGTTTTTGTCATTTTTTTTATTTGTTGAGTGTGAAACTTGATAGCCTTGGTCGAGCTTGGTATTTTTTTTGGATAGGTTGAAGCTGGAGTTTGCTATTAGCTACCGAACATTGTGGAGCAAGGTTTGTTTTCTTGTTGAGACTCTTGCACATCACGGGGACTATGGGTTCACGAGTACTTCACGTTACACTTGTTGATGCACTGCACTCAGGGGTCATCTCCTGTTCTTATCAAATACTTCCATACCATGGGTTGGGTTTAAAGCACTTTTTGCACAATCATTGAGCACTTGCACGGCATGAGGCTCACTGTAGCTATATGCAGTAAATCTTAGTTGCACGCGCACATGAGAGAGCACCTGTCATTGAGCACGCACATTTCTTGCACACACGATATTTGGGATGTTCATCACAAAATTAGGAACCTTTGGTTGAGGGTAAGGTGGTTAGGTGAGTTAGAGGGTCGTGAAGGATGCCGCCAATCGTAACATGGGGTGTTCATATCTGGTCAACATCTTGAGGGCCATCATTTCTTGAGTGATTGTGAGATTATGGGTGGGTAGAGTGGAGATTGATATTTTCTTGCTAAGAGTTGAGAGGAGAGGCTAAGGATTAAAATAATCAATGAACTTTTGTTTGCATTTTGCATGACGCACGATCACATGTAGATAGACTAGGCACAATTTCTTCAATGCATACATTATTTTTGTGTGTAGCATTGCTTGAGTGGTTGCATAGCATGAATTCCAACATTACATATTTTTCCAAATCATGAATGATTGGGCACGGAGTTCATTTCAAAAAACCATATTCCTACTAGGGCACACTGCAAAAAAAAAAAGGTTCATATCTAGAGAATATTTATTTTGAAGACTCAAGGATCAAAGGAAAAGGTCGTAAGTTTTACATCGTCAACAAGTATTTCTTAAAGAAAAAGAGGATATGTGTGCTGAAAGTGTGTGCAATTACAAGAACAATAGGCCAAGGAGAAGGGAATAAATCGTCCAAGATAAAAGATGGAGAAAAATTATGTGATTTACGAAAAGTAGTATTTTTGCCCATTTTTTATGGATTTTCGTAATTTTGTCCGCGTTGGCTTGTCGACCAGATTCCGATCATTTTGAGTATTTGAATGACTATATTTGGAGTTCAAATGACGAAGTTATGATCCAAACAAGTTGCAAACAAGCATAGGGCAGAAAAAACAAAAATAATGAAAAGCAGTAGAAAAGCAAAAGCCAAAAGCTGAAAGCAAAAAGCCTAATGTATGTGAGTGTGGATAGAAAACTATATAAGGAGAGGAGATTGAAGTGTTAAGGGCCTTTCCCCTTGATTACAATTGTATTTTGTGAGAGAGGAGAGTGGAGGGTCGCATGCTAGAGTGAGCTCTTGTCATGCCAATTTGGAAGTTGAAGAATTTGGATTTGTGGCATGGAGTGTTGGCTCAAGGTTATTAAGGTATGAGAATATATTTCACTTGGTTTATTTTTGAATTGTTGGTGTTTTCATTGTGTTGTGGTTGTGTGATGCTCTACCCGAATTTGGGTTTTTGGTTGTTTTGAGCTACAAGAGGCATTGTGTGTTGTCTTGTTTTTGTGTGTGACTTGTGGTGTATTGTCGAATATTTGAATTTTTGTGTTGTGTTGTGTATATGACAAAGTCAATTACTCCAACCGGCACTCCTTAACGTCTCGTTATCGGGTTGTGAGTGAGGCTTGCTCTCAATCACCGCTCGCATAATATCTCTTTTTTGGTGCCCCCACTTAGGAGTGCTGAAAATGACTTTGTTTTGGTGTTTTACTTGTATGTGGCTTAGTTTTGATTTCTTGTGTTTGTTGAAAATGGCTAATGAATTTTCTGAGTTCCATGGTAATCATACTGAAGATCCCGAAAGATTTTTAGAAAAAATAGAGCTGTGTTGTTTGATAGGGAGAGTGACCAATCCTCCAGAGTCTTAGGTATCAATTGCAGGAAGAAGCATGAAATTGGTTTCTTGACTTTGAGAGAAGCCTAAAATTTAAGAGACAGAAATTGGACTATGAGACTACTAAAAATGCTTTTCTATCTAGGTTTAAAAAAAAGAGAAAGTCAAAGTGAGATTTGGGTGAAAATAGAAACTTGTGTTCAAAAAGATGATCAGTGTGTTGAGGATTTTGCTAGGGAGTTTGAAAGATTGTGGAATCAATGGAGTTTAACATTGTTAGAAGGTGAGATAGCCCCAGTTATGTTGAAGATAATGTATTTTGTAAATGGGTTGAAATTAGAAGATTGGAGAGTGAAATTAGAGGTAAAAAACCCTAAGACTTTTGAGGAAGCGGTGAAGATAGCTCAATATCAAGAGAGGAAGACCAAAAGAAAAAAAGAGTTAGGGTTTTATGAACCAAGGGAAAGGTTGAGTTCAAGGCGAGTTGAGAGAAAAGTTTTTGAGGAGAAGAAAGTTAGTTATGCCTATCCTGAGAGAGGTATACTATATTCTCTATTTAGGAGAGATGAGTTGACTTGTGAGAAATCAATTGAAGTTTGTGAGGAGAAACTCCCTAGGATGGTTGAGGAGAAAAATACTTGTTTGACTGATTGGAGTGAAGAGTCTAGGAGTGTGAATTCATACCCATTGACCACAGATACTTCTAGTTCAATGATTAGTGATTCAACTAAAGAGCCATCGACTGATGATACTTTGGAGCTTGAGCTAGAGATAGATTTGAGTTATAAAGAAGAAAATGAGAGACCATATTGTTTTAAGGACCAAGAGTTTTCATGTTCTTTCGGAGAGGATGAGAGTCAAGAAAGTTTTGATATTTCTGATGAGGGAAGGTGTGATGAAAATTCTGATAGTCATGGCAGTGTTGAAGAGAGTAAAGACAATTTAGAGAGTGAGTTTGTTTGCCTTGGTGATAGTATGGATGGATTTGATTGCTTGAAAGATGAAGAGAGAATAGAGGATGGTTAGAAGACCATGAGGGGGAGGGCTTAGAAACTATAAGTTTTCAAGATGAAGTTGAGGGTTCGAATTTGTTGCCTGATGAGTTTGTTGAGATTTGTTGTGAGTTTGATGATCAAGAGAGTATTGAGGTTTTGGGTTCTGACCTTTGTTGTGATTTTGGTGTTGGTGTTGCTGACTCTGTTGAGTCTTGTGAGTTGTTTGGTGATGGTTTGAGAAGCCCTAGAGAGGCTTTTGTTTGTGATGTTGATGATGTTGTTTTGAGTAGACCTAATCTCTTACTTCTTGATAGTTGTGTAGATAATTGTTTGGTTGGTTTAGGCAACAATGTCGAAGAGAAAACTTCATCTGATAGTCTTGTGGTTTCCTTGAGTTCTCTTGAAGTTTGTGATGATATTTGTGAAGATTCTGATTAGGGTTTTGATGACCCTAAGTGTGAAACTAATGAGGATGAGAGAAAAAAATTGAATAAGGCTTTGGAAAGGATTGAAAAGTTGAGGGAAGAGAGATCTAACACTAAGGGTAAAAAGTGTGAAGAAAGTTGTGAGGTTGAAGAAAATTGGATAGTTGGGTGTTTGGATGAGGATAATGACCTTAATGTGTTGCCTAAAGTACCTATTTGTGAAAAGTCTTTTGAGAATGTTTGTGATAAAGAAATAGAAAAATTTGACTCTTTGAAGTCTCGTTGTTTGGATGGATGTTTTGAAGAGATTTATTTTTCTGAGATTTTTGCAATGTTTGTGGATGAGTTTGATATTGGCAATATAGAAAGGGTTCAAACCTTATTTCAAAACCCTAGCTTTGTCATGTTTTCCCTATGGGAGGATGGGATGAGTATATGGATTGTCATTGTGGGTGATGAGATGTTTTGCTTTGACAATGTGAGTTGTTTTGAGAAAATTGGATTTGAAACTTTTGAGAATTTCAAAGAGAAATTTGTTGATGATTTTGTGTGCCCGTTCAAAAGTGGTTTGAGAATGGTGTGTCATGGATTTTTTTGATTTATGAATTTGAAGAACTCAGAGATGGAGAGTTGGAATTTGAAATGTGAGAAGGATCGAAGCTTGTACTCGAGAGCTATGGCGGGAAAGCAAGAGCAAGAAAGAGAGAGACAAGAAATGGGAACTCCAACAGTCACAATGTGTGACCGGGCCTTCCTTTATTCAAACTGTCACTAAAAGAATAAAGAATAAAGTGACGGTGAGGGGCGCCCGCCACCTACAGTGTGCAGTGGCGGTGACTGTCAGTGTAGTAATACACGGGCGGCTAGGCGGAGGCGCCTTTACCCCCAACAACCTCCCACTTAAAGGCGAATCTGCCCTAGTGAGGAGTGAAAAGAAAAAGAAAAAGACAATACAACATGTACACATGTACAACAGGATGATGAAAGACATCATCTCATCCCACACCCATCAACCTCCTGAGAAAGGCAAAGCGCTCTGTAGAGAGGCTTTTCATGAGTAGATCTACAAGATTCTGGTCAGTCAAGATCTTGACAAGATCAACAGACTTGTCCTCAACGACCCCACGTATGAAGTGATACCTCACCTCAATGTGTTTCGTCTTCGCATGGAAGACCGGATTCTTGGCTAACTGAATAGCACTCATAGAATCCGAATGCAGTGTAGGGATAGCATCAATACTAAGGTCAGCAACCAAACGACCCAACCAAATGGCCTCCTTGCAAGTCTCAGTGGCTGCAACATACTCGGCCTCTGTAGTAGAAAGGGCCGTGCATTTTTGCACCTTGGACATCCAAGAAACAGCACCTCTAGCATATGTGAATACATAGCCAGAAGTGGACTTCCTACTATCTGCATGTCCTACATAATCAGAGTCAGTGTGCCCCACGACTCCTGTATCCTAGTTGCCATAGCATATGCACATATCTGTAGTGCCCTTCAGGTACCTCATGGTACCCTTCACAGCATCCCAATGCTTCTTGCCAGGTGTAGCCATATAGCGTGCCACAACACCAACTGCAAAGGTAATATATGGACGAGTGGCTATCATGGCATACATAAGATTGCCCATTGCGGATGCATAGGGAATCTTGGCCATCTCAGCCCTCTGGTCATCTGTCTGCGGACAATCAACTTGTGATACCTTCACATAAGAAGGCAATGGATAGCCAATAGGCTTTACGTCCTGCATGCGGAAGCACTCAAGGACTTTATGAATGTACTCCCTCTGTGACAAGTAGAGGAGTCCCTGATGCCTGTCGCATCTAATGCGCATACCAAGTATGTGAGTGGCATGTCCCAGATCTGTTATCTCAAAGCTCTTCTTGAGCTGAGCCTTAAGAGCATCTAGCTCATCATGAGCTTTTCCTGCTATTAGCATATCATCCACATAGAGTACTAAAATCAATAAAGAATCATCACGGGCTTTCTTCGTGTAAAGACACAGATCCATAGCACTCCTGCTATAGCCATGTGACTGCATAAAGGCATCAAACTTATGATACCACTCCCTAGGTGCCTGTTTCAAGCCATAAAGACTTTTCTTCAATTTGCACACTAGGTGCTCCTTGCCAGGTTCTGCAAAGCCCTTAGGCTGCTCCATATAAATCTCATCATGCAAGTCCCCATGTAAGAAAGCCGTCTTGATATCCATCTGGTATAAATCCAAGTCAAGATGAGCAACCAAAGCCAAGACTAAGCACAGGGTGGTCATCTTAATCATAGGAGAAAAGACCTCATCAAAGTCCACACCATGCTCCTGCTTAAAACCCTTTGCTACCAATCTAGCCTTGTATGCCGGCTTGGGGTATCCAAGGGTACTTTTCAACTTATACACCCACTTGCATGGCAAAGCCTTCTTGCCCTTAGGCAAGGAAACCAAATCCCAAGTCTCATTCTTATGCAAGGAGTCTATCTCAGACTGCATAACCCTCTCCCAGGAGTGATTATCACCCCTGCGCATAGCCTCATCATAAGTGAAAGGCTCTCTTGCATCTGTAACCAAGACATAATGCATCGAGGGTTGAAATCTATCAGGTAGACGTCTGTCTCTGGTAGACCATCTCACAGCAGGCTCTGCTGCCTGCCCAGTTGCCTGTCCAACACCCTGACCATGAGCATCTGCTGCAGCTGTAGGCTGTCCAACTGGCTATGCAGGAGCTCTTGGCTCCTCCTGAAATATAACCGTGCGGATCTCAACAACTCTCTTAGGCTGCTGATGCATCTTGTCTTCACGAAAGACTACATCATGACTGCGGATGACTTTCCGTGCCTGCGGATCCCAGAGACGGTAACCCATCTCGCCTGCATCCCCATAACTAAGGAAAACACATTTGACACTCTTAGGATCCAGCTTACTTCTCTTGTCCCTGGGCACATGGCAAAATGCCTCACATCCAAAGACACGGAGATGTGCATAAGAGGGAGGTTTTCCAATCCATACCTCCTCTGCAACCTGAAAATCCAAACCACTAGAAGGTGATCTATTTATGACATGCACATTGTACTAACTGCCTCAGCCCAAAAGCTCTGTGATAGGCCTGCATGGCTAAGCATACTATGTACACACTCCTGGATGGTTCTATTCATCCGCTCAGCCAAACCATTTTGGGGGGAGGGGTGTAGGGGGAGGTCAACTGACGCTTAATACCCCTCTCATCACATAACCGCTCAAAAGCACGTGAGACATACTCACCCCCATTATCTGTCCTTAGGAATTTTAGCCTATACCCAGACTGGTTCTCAACCAATGCAAGCCATCTCTGAAACACAGCCAAGACATTGGATTTCAACTTAATGGGATAAGCCCAAACTTTCCGTAAAAAATCATCTATGAAAGTAACAAAATACTTGGCACTACCCATAGACTGACAAGGCATGGGCCCACAGACATCCGAATGTACCAATGCCAAGGGCTCACTCATGTGTGGCCTACCAGACTCTTTATGTGTAGACCTAGTCTGCCTGCCATAAAGACAATGCTCACATGAATCAAAACATACATAATCAAGGGGCGGTAAGTACTGCAAACTAGAAAGCATTTTCATTCCCTTCAAAGACATATGGCCCAAACGGGCATGCCAAAGGGATACATGGAACCCACAGACAAAACATGATCAAGGGAAGAAGCTGACACAATCAAGGGATAGAGGCTGCAAGCCTTGGCACCTCTCGCAATCACAAGTCTGCCAACGAGTGATCTTCCATGCATAGTCTCCAAAACATACATGATATCTTGCGTCATCAAGCTGTCCAGCTGACATGAGACTACGTGTCAAAGAAGGTACATGACATACATCCTGCATAACAAAACTACTGCCAAAAGGAAACTACAGCCTAACATCACCAATGCCCACAATATCAAGAGAGCTGTCATCACCCAAGCACATAGAACCCAAAACAATACGGTATGAATGAAACCGCTCTCGACAAGGTGTCATATAAAAGGATGCACCTAAGTCCAAGAGCCAACACTGTGCATACATAGAGTATATCTCTGTCATCTGCGAAGCACTAGAAGAAGCTGCAAGGATATAATCATCATCATCAACATCCTCAGGCTGCATAACATTGATCTCTTCAATTTTAATGCTGGACTTTGCAGGCACTATGCTGCGATCAGAAGACTTATCCTGCACTTTGTCTTTCCCCTTATCTTTGCGCCTTTCATTGTGCAGTTCATGGCATTGTGGCCTAATATGGCTCTTTTTCCCACAATGGTGACAAGTAACATTTGCATTCTTGCCACAGGATTTGCTACGTGACTTCCCACGAGACTTGGACCAAGATTTCTGAGAATCCTGTCCACGGCCACTATCACTGCCACTGCCATGCTTTCCATATCCATCATTCTTGCCTCTAACTGTCATAGCATGCAATACACAAGAGGCATCCAAATTCTTACGATTAACCTCTTCCTGCAGAAGAGCACTCTCAACATCAGATAATTTCAAGGTAGCAGTAGAGGCACATAATGCAGTGCGGAATACATCCCATGACTCATTAAGAGTACCAAGCAAGAAAAGAGGAGTGACATCCTCTGCAAAAGTGATGTCCTGCGAAGTCAAGTTCTTGAGTATAGCATGGAACTGGCTCAAGTGAGCAGATATAGTCACATTCTCCTTCATGCGCAAATCCATAAGCTGCTTCAGCCAATACATCTGACTTGCTGGACTTTTCTTGTCATCATAGAGATTCTTGATTTTATCCCAAAACTGCCATGCACTTTGTTCTTCCTCAAATACATTGTAATGAACTTGTTTTGTGAGAGATAATACAATAGTGGACTTGCATAACTCATCAAGCTCAAGCCATTCCTCATCTGGCATAGTTGCAGGCGGATGCCCGCTCAACCTCAAAGGTTTGATCTGCGATTTTTGCACCAACACCTGCCAAATCTGGCTCTTCCAATAAGAGTAATTCGTACCATCAAGCTTAGTGATGTTGAAAATAGCATGTTTAGTGGACGAACTCGCCATAATGCAGGCTGGAAGACTGTAGATAGTTCAAAACTGCTTGCTATTTGCTGCAATAAATGACTAAAAAATCACCAAAATCGAGAGAAAATGGCGAGAAAAGTGTACTAAAGCTGCTGCCCACCAAGTACTAGTGAAAATACATCATTTCAAAATATTTCAGCATGAAAAATCCATGTTAGTTCCATACGTATATGCTTGCTGTAGAAAATTACAGATTTCAGTAAATGAGAGCTAACAGTGCCAAAATCGGATCCCAAGTCAATCAGATACTGCCAAGACCAAAACTGGCATCATGCGGGCATAACATAGGCATATGACAGTTGATAATCATGAATCCAACACCCAAACATGTCATACAAACATCTGCCAGTAAGTAGGCACACCCCCCAGTCAACGGGCCAAAGTGTTCCTACCACTACCAAAACTTGACACAAGTAGGTATTAGCTCACAAAGATACGGATCCAAATCTGAGACTCAGCTCATAAGCATACAGTGAACCAAGACATATAAACCATGCATCATCCCAAAGGGTAAGAAATCCCAAAGTCTCAAGTGTCTGTAACTGCTCAATGCATAAAAGCACCACCTGCTCAATGTCTGATAAGCATTCAAGAATGCTCCCACTGGCACAAAAGCTATATGTACGAGCTCAAGAGCTCAAACCAAGCAAGACACAGTTCCAATGACATAAGTCTAAGACAATACATCAATAGTGCATCCCGAACATGTAGGTGGTAGAGCATCCGTATGTAGCATCCATAAGCATGTAAGACATCAAGTACATCCCAATCCAAACTCTGACAAGCCAAGTAACATCCAAGACAACTCCAGATAATCCAGAACGCATCCAAGGTAGAGTTTCAATGAGCACTCAAGCTCTAGGGTAATCAACCGGGACATGAGCATCAAGCCGTAGGCAAAGGGTATGCATAAACCCAAGGAGCATCACTGTCAAAGCATATACCACTGTCAAGCATGAACCATGTCAATGAGTGTGTAATGTCAAAGCTCTTCCAAAAGCATCTGGAATGAAATCCAAGCTCGAAGTAGTACCCCGAAGATCAATACTTCATGGCATATATCCAAGACATAGGCCAGAACCAATAGGCATAACCCAAGGCATGCATAATAGCTTCACCCCCCCTTTTATTACAGCCAAGAATGACTGTCAAAACTGATAAATTTTAGCATGCAAAATCAGCTCCAAATGGTTGCCAAACAATAGGCATACATTCCCCTAACATGTAGGCATCATACAGGACCAACTGGGCATCAAATGACAATGTTGGGCAAGCATAAACATCAAATGTTACTATAGCATTGTTATAAACTGCATGTGGACTGTTATGACAGTCCCAAAATAGTGCTAAAGTAGACCATAAGCAATGTCAATGCTCAAACCTTCGATACCAAGCATCAAAGTATGTGCAAATGCCTCAAATGAAGCATGTTTAAGTGCCCAATGGCTTGGAGCTTGAGCAGTACCCTGTGATGCAGATGGAGACCAACCTAGAATCAGGTGCAAACAGCGTGGACAGGGCTGGAGTGGCTGCTGATCAGCATGGCCATAAAAGGGGTGGTAGGGGGCTTGAGGAGTGGCCAATGGTGGCCCACAATGAGCCCCAACAAGTCTCTTCCAAGACCAAGTGAGATACAAGAAGAGAGAGCTTCAATGGTGGCTGCCCCTTTCTGTTCACAGCCTGTGTGACCTGAAAACAATACAAAACCTTGTGGAGAATGAAGCAATACCTCTGATGTAATACCTTGAATGTGCCCAACAATGCCGGGAAGAAGCTCGAAAAATCGGGGAGTGACGGGAGCTCGAAGGAGTCGAATATGGCTGTCGGGAAGAAGACCCAATGCGAATAGGGAGTCGATGGGAAGCTAAGAATGCCACAAGCCAAGCTCAAGAGTCGGGAAGCCGAGCTCTGATACCAGTTGAAAGGTGAGAATGATCGAAGCTTGCACTTGAGAGCTATGGCGGGAGAGCAAGAGCAAGAAAGAGAGAGACGAGAAATGGGAACTCCAACAGTCACAATGTGTGATCGGGCCTTCCTTTATTCAAACTGTCACTAAAAGAATAAAGAATAAAGTGATGGTGACGGGCGCCCACCACCTGCAGTATGCAGTGGCGGTGACTGTCAGTGTAGTAATACATGGGCGGCTAGGCGGAGGCACCTTTACCCCCAACATGATTGGCTCATAAATGTTGCATCGTTTTATGAAAGCAACTGCTGCACATGAATGCTTGCAGACTAGGGGAAGGGCTAAATATGTCAAGCATTTTTTTGAAACTGAAAAGCCCTAGTCAAATTGTAGTTAGGTTTGATTTTTTCTAGCTTATTTGTTCGTGTGACAGTTTGTTTTGTTGTTTTGTAGTTGGATTTCTTATGTTTGTCGAGCTTAGGATTTGTTTCTGTCATTTTTTTAAATTTGTTGAGTGTGAAACTTGATAGCTTTAGTCAAGCTTGGTATTTTTTTTGGGCAGGTTGAAGCTGGAGTTTGCTATTAGCTACCGAATATTGTGGAGCAAGGTTTGTTTTCTTGTTGAGACTCTTGCACATCACGGGGACTATGGGTTCACGAGCACTTCACATTGCACTTGTTGATGCACTGCACTCAGGGTTCGTCTCCTATACTTATCAAATACTTCTATGCTATGGGTTGGGTTTAAAGCACATTTTGCACCATCGTTGAGCACTTGCACGGCATGAGGCTCACTGTAGCTATATGCAATAAATCTTACTTGCACACGTACATGAGAGAGCACCTATCATTGAGCACACACATTTCTTGCACGCACGATATTTGGGATGTTCATCACAAAATTAGGAACCTCTGGTTGAGCGTGTAAGGTGGTTAGGTGAGTTAAAGGGTCATGAAGGACGCTGCTAATTGTGAGATGGATTGTTCATATCTGGTCAACATCTTGAGGACCATCATTTCTTGAGTGATTGTGAGATTATGGGTGGGTAGAGTGGAGATTGATATTTTCTTGCTGAGAGTTGAGAGGAGAGGCTAAGGATTAAAATAATCAATGAACTTTTGTTTGCATTTTGCATGATGCACGATCATATGTAGATAGACGAGGCACAATTTCTTCAATGCATACATTATTTTTGTGTGTAGCATTGCTTGAGTGGTTGCATAGCATGAATTCCAACATTACATATTTTTCCAAATCATGAATGATTGGGCACGGAGTTCATTTCAAAAAACCATATTCCTGCTAGGACACACTGCAAAAAAAAACAAAAGTTCATATCCAGAGAATATTTATTTTGAAGACTTAAGGATCAAAGGAAAAGATTGTAAGTTTTACACTGTCAACGAGTATTTCTTGAAGAAAAAGAGGATATGTGTGCTGAAAGTGTGTGTAATTACAAGAACAATAGGCCAAGGAAGGGAATAAATCGTCCAAGATAAAAGATGGAGAAAAATTATGTGATTTACGAAAATTAGTATTTTTGCCCATTTTTGATGAATTTTTGTAATTTTGCCCGCTTGGCTTGTCGACCAGATTCCGATCGTTTTGAGTATTTGAACGACTATATTTGGAGTTCAAATGACGAAGTTATGATCCAAACAAGTTGCAAACAGGCATAGGGCAGAAAAAACGAAAATAGTGAAAAGCAAAAGCCAAAAGCTGAAAGCAAAAAGCCTAATGTATGTGAGTGTGGATAGAAAACTATATAAGGAGAGGAGATTGAAGTGTTAAGGGCCTTTTCCCTTGATTACAATTGTATTTTGTAAGAGAGGAGAGTGGAGGGCCGCATGCTAGAGTGAGCTCTTGTCATGCCAATTTGGAAGTTGAAGAATTTGGATTTGTGGCGCCGAGTGTCGGCTCAAGGTTGTTAAGGTACGAGAATATATTTCATTTGGTTTGTTTTCGAATTATTGGTATTTTCGTTGTATTGTGGTTGTGTAATGCTCTACCAGAATTTGGGTTTTTAGTTGTTTTGAGCTACAAGAGGCATTGTGTGTTGTCTTGTTTTCGTGTGTGGCTTGTGGTGTATTGTCGAATATTTGAATTTTTGTGATGTATTATGTATTTAAAAAAGTCAATTACTCCAATCGGCACTCCTTAACGTCTCGTTATCGGGTTGTGAGTGAGGCTTACTCTCGATCACCGTTCACATAACAACGGATACTCCTACCATTCAACTCTAAGCTTCCAACAAAAAACTTTATGGTTGCATGATCATGTCCCTTGTATATATACTTATACAAATACTTAACAGTTGCCACTATTGAGCATACCTTAACATTTATATGTGCATTGTATATCTTACTCAAGTAAGGATTGTATGGAATAATCTATCGATTATTAATAGTATTACCCTTTATTGTGATTGTGTTTCCATCATCCCGTCTTCTATAAATAGGATAGCCAGAGCTATCAATAGTTATCACATTCACAAATCTCCGAGGAATTTTTTTAGTGCATCGATCATCACACATGCAGGGGCTCTTGGGATTCAACGCACCACAAGGACCATGGACATTGCACTTTGAGATAGTTTCAAATAGAGCTGAAAACCTTGCTTTATCAGGAAAGTCAGCACAAACAAACTTATCATAATGGCATGCTTCAGAGGGTTTAAAAGGGTGCTCCAAAATCAACAAAGTATGAGAATGTGGCAACCCTCGCTTTTGAAACTCAATCACATTAACATAGCTTGCAACATTTCCAAACAAATTTCTTTTCAACAATGTATGCATCATATCAACATGTTTTTTATGAAAGACCTGAGCAGTCAATTCAAGACGATCATAAGCAGTCTGTCCAGGCAACAAAGCATTAGTTATCTCTGACCACTTTGGATTACATGTCATTGTTATAAAGAGATCTGGTTTTTCCTTACTCCGCACTATAGCCATGGCTTCTTGATACAACTGATACATGTGCCTTGGCCCACCAGTAAAAGAAGATGGCAAAACCACCCTTTTACCAATAGAGGCACCGATAACCTGTACTGGCCCATTATCCATTAATCCCATCATATCTGCCAAGCCTTTATAAACTTTTGAGCATAAAACTAATTGATTCTGAGGACACCAAGCCAACCTACATTGATCTACACTACAATAAGCATCAACAATAAATTATTGCAACAATCGACCACCAGGCAATATGCAAACCTCAGTGTCCTCACGTACTTGTAGTCAAAATGCATAAAATTGCATTTGAATAACGCAATCCTTATTAGACAATCCATGTACATTAACTAGAATATTAACATTACGGCACCTTTACATGCCAACCATCATCACCCATAGGAAAAAGAAGAACATATAGCATTGGGATATATGCCCTATGCAAGTTCAAAATAGCAATACATCGTCCATCTCGACTATAAACATGTATATCTCGATGATTGAGACTATTCTCATTGCCTTGTCCTGGCATGATAGCCGCAACTTTAGTTGCCACTGGAGCTGAGTATTGCCTATTAGCCTACTGAATGCCAAAAATAGTCATTCTTAAATCATGCAAGGGATTGTTTTGCAATTGCATACCCATGGATCTAAAAGCTTGTACATATACATTGTATTGATGCATCATAGACTGAAGGTCCCCAAGTAAATTTGGCAATAAACTAGGCATAACACCCAATCGATTAGATAACTTATGCTTAGTATCATAAACATAAAGTTGTGCAAAATTTGGCTATTCCTGTTGTTGTACATTGTTGCACATTAGGAAGCAGAGGGCCTATACGATGATAAATGGAGCCATGCACTCTAAAGGTATAAGAATTCCTTGCAACAGATAAAAACTCATCAATATTGGCACCAAGTGACACAAATGCAAGAGCACTATTATATGCCCGTACATTATTCTTAAATACTCTATTTTGAGGATGTATACCATGCAACAAATCATGCAATGGCTGCGGTGGATGTTGCGACGGTGGCAACATTACTTTTCCATTCCAACAACAATGTTTACCAAACAAAACCAATCCTTGCACTTGAGACTTACATCTCCACAATTTAGCCAAACATCGTTCACACATCTCAGAAAGACTTCCCATGGAATGCACAATTGGGTCTTGAAATAGCAATATTGTAGTTGCAAGATGAATATCCATTGTAGGCAAAGCATACAAAATGGAACAAAAACCTCCATTTTGAGGGCTAAAGCTTGGACCATTATTGACACGTGACTCGTTAATCATAGGATTTCCTAGATTTTGGCTATTTTCAATATTGCAATTATAATTCATAGCAAAAGCAAATTTTTGCTCAATCAATTCACCATTCCCATTTAGAAACCCCATGCAAGAAGGCATATTTTGCATACTATGCAAGGTACTCTGAACTCCCTCATGGATCACAATATCGTGATCTAGAGGTTCTCTATGTGAAATGTTTTGGCACCCAAGCATAGCAAATACATCTCTTTGTGCCCCCTTCGACCATGTAGCCTAGCAACTTGTCATCGTCTATGTCGTGTAGAGTCAAGTCTATGCCTATGAATACGTAGCACATAATCTCTGCTAGTTGACCGATGTGAAAATCCCATATTGACTGGATTCTCACAAAGCATGCACTCCAAGAGAGACCATGCATTCTTTCAAAAAAGGACTTGATTGGGGTTAGTATTTTAAAAAAGACTTAAGAGTAGAACCAATCTGGAATCACATAATTCAAAACACTATAGTAATTTATTTAAATCAATACAATTTTATGTGCAAAGAATGCTAGTACTCAAAATAAACTTTATATATATTTATATTCCATAAATAATTAGATATCGTATCCAAAGAAAGACAAAAAATTTCTATCTAACCAACAAGGGATCCCCCAAGTTTTCTCTCTAGATTGCAAGACAATAAGTTTTCCCTATAAACCTTAAGAGAGAGAGAGAAGGAGAGAGAGGGAAGGAGGGAGGGACCAAACACCAAGATCAAATATTACACTCATGCGTATCACATTGCAAAAATCAACAAAGTTCTATCTACATTGCAATGCCAGTACTTAGCAGAGACTTGATGAAGATTCAAGAACTACCTTTGCCATGACAAAAGTAACAGTAGAGTTATATCTTCACAAAGTGCAAGAGGTTTCACAAAAATGAAGCATATATCACCATAAGAGAGAGGAAGGGAGGGAGGGAGAGACATGAACATTTAAATGTAAAAATCAATTAAGTTTTCTCTCTAGATTGCAAGATAATAAGTTTTCCCTATAAACCTTAAGAGAGAGAGAGAGAAGGAGAGAGAGAGGGAGGGAGGGAGGGAGAGACATGAACATTAAAATTTAATCAAATATTATAATTAGACCAAACACCAAGATCAAATATTACTCTCATACGCATCACATTGCAAAAATCAACAAAGTTCTATCACATTGCAAGAGACAATGCCTCTTCCTACAGATGAAACCTCAAGAAAGAAGTATCACATCACATTGCAAGCACCCAATACATTTTACTTAGTTTAGCTTTGCTACATCAAAACCAATGTAGGACACATCACCACAAAAAAGGGGTGGCCCAAGCACTATAAAACAATATGGAACCAATGATAAGCTTGATCCTGAGCAAGTCCTCCCCCTTAGTTGTGACCATTTATTTGACGACTCAATTGTTGTAGTAAGGCATTAAACCTATTAACATTCATTTGAAACTGCAAGAATGGTAGTCGACAACCTCTCTGGCAAATCACAGGCTCGTGGTTATCTCCAAGCCCACAAAACGATGCCCACATATCATTCACCAATAGATTCATCAACTTGCTTATCTCAGAGACAATTGTTGAAAGTTCCCTTACTTCAACACCCAGACCACTCGAGACTTGTTGAAGAACACTCTGGGTGTGCTTTGTCTCACACACAACACTATATCAACCCTTAGCTTGTTCATGTAGCTCTGCAGAGTAAATAGCAAGTGCATGATCAACACGTGTGCATAAACTCATCTACAATTCCATTAACTCATTCATCTTTGCCTCGAGACGTTTAATGTCTGAAGAACTTGAAGCAGCATCTGTGTTCCTTCGAACACTTGTTGTTCTTGCAGATTTAGCAACACATATTCCTTGTTGCCTTGCCACTTCTTTCATTTTTCGTACAGTAACTTTACTGACTCTATTAGACTCCACATTTTGGCTACAACAACATATATAAATATAAAAATGATTATCTTCAAAAAAAGGATACAACACCTAGTCGTAAATACAATTAGAGCTATCTTCCATACCCATTAGGGGAGTTTTGAGGTCTCGAAAATGCCTTTTAGGATGTGGAGAGAGAGTGCTCTAGACCAATAAGAATAAAGCCTCCGTAACGGAACTTCTATTTAAAAAAATTAAAAAATTATTTTACAAAAATATATAAATATAATAATATTACAAATTTGTATTTTTATTATGTATTTTTAGTCTCTTATATTCGTGATTATGACATCTTTTGCATTAATGGCATAGAGTCTCGGCTACTTTTATTTAATGATGTTTCTAGATTAATGATAATGACTGATGTAATCGAAATTCAAATTGGTGAAAAGCATGGCGCTCAATTTTTTCCCTCCTTTCTTTTATTCCTCTATTGTTTTTCCCTCCGTTATGGTAGCCTAGTCCTCTCTCTCTCTCTCTCTCTCTCTCTCTCTCTCTCTCTCTGTGCATGTCTCTCTCTCTTCTACCATGGATACAGAAATTCGACCTTCAACAAGGCGTCCAAGCTCCCAAATCACATCCATATCAGTGTTTAACTCATTCCAAACTGATGGAAGATGGATTCCTACTATCATTAGCAAAGGTAGTTGGATCACCATGCAACAAGCAAAACGTGGAAAAAGGCAAAGACATGAGAGCTCGTTTATCTCTGCTTGGAAGGGCAGAATCCTAGATTTTAAGCTTGGAGCAAATAAGAATAGTATCAAAGAGGTACTAGTGCAACATGTGTTCATGCATAGAGAGCTGTGTTTGAAACCTGGATCTTCAAAGCTTCCAATGCATAGACCAAATTGTAAGAATTTGATTCTTAAAGTTTTTCCTTTCTTAAACATGGTTTAGGTTTTTCCATTATAATATTTGTTTGTCTTGTAGATGTCTATCCCTCTAATCTTGAGAAATGGCAACCAGTGGAATCTATTATTGATGTTATTGATGTTATACATGGTTCAATTGGAGAAGAAATGTATAGAGGCAGAAAGAAGATAGAGCTTACAGAGAATGGAATATTCTTTTATGACCATTTTTATGTTATTTCTATGCGGCGTTGCCAATGGGGATCAATAAAACTCCTTCCTTTGCCAGATTTTTCAAGCTTTGAGTGGCCTTTGCCAAGTCCAGCTACTAGTGAAGGCTATAGATGTAAGATATTTTCTGAGATCCAGAAAGCACTAAAATCTAATATCTCAAGTAGGCTAAGCAAAGTTACTTTATTTATGCCTATTAATATATTTATTGATTTCTTCTCTAATATGGAGATAAGAATAACAAAAACCATGCTTTCAGTGAAGAGACTAACATATGATCATATCATATAATTTGTTGATGAAGGATGGGATACAAGGACAGAAGGAAAAATTATATGTAAGATAGATCAAGACTCTATAGCTTGTAAATATATGATTGCTACTCAAAATTTTATCCTTAGCTTTTACTATAGTCGATGGCATTTTGTTGGTAGTAGTCTAGTTGCTTTAGACGAGAATCTTAATGATTTCAGCAAAGATCCTATAGTGGATCTTGATATTTGGTTCAACGAGGATATTATTGCAATCTTAAAGATCAGAAAATCATGTATGCTACATCAAGTGAGGATGGATTTACAAAATGAAGACATTGAATTACCATGCTCCTTTGTATTCCAACTTGACAAGAAACGAGTAAGTTTTCACATCATATTATATCTACTTAGATGTATATCAAGATCTCACTTTCTAACTAACAAACATTTGTAATTTATTTTTTGCAGATATCGAAAAGGAGAGAAAATAATATACACTGCAAGGACATTCAAGAAAAGATATCTTTACTATCAATATAAAATATATGTACAAATTTTGTAGCAGACGTCTATCTGCCATCTCTATGAGATATACAAGGGCTGAAGGGCAAATTTCTATATATGAAGGCTTACAAGGCGATATGGCAAAGCTATTTCTTTTTTGGAGAACTATCCTTTCTAGGAGTCCTTTTGCCTTTCTTTGATGTCTTGGGTATAGAAGGTGTTGAAGCTGTGGCTTCGCCTTCCGTGGTTATAGGCACCGCATCTCCTTCATGGTGCAAATCCCCACCAATCTCTGTTGTTAGATGTATACAATTGACCATTATATACTTCAAGAGCTTTGCTCTGATGTACCAAACATGCTCAGATGTATAGCAATCCTTCGAAAACTGTCACACATTTATAGAAAAATGAGTTTTAGTTCATTATTGTTCTTACAATAGACTATATTTTTATCATCAATGGACTATTTGCAATTAATATCTATCTTAAAGTTTAGCATCTTTCATATTACCTTTACATGTTTATCATCATTAAGATAAACAAAGTTAACCATTCTTCTAGTATTTGCAATCACCCTCCAGCCCACAAGAATGGCTATCATCCTGATGGGGACACTGCAACCACCAACACAAAGTAAAACTATAAAGAGAACGGATGGTAGTTCATAGAATAAACTCATGTTTCAATTATTTTAATGAATAACTTACCACAACTTGTCTATATTGCATTGTTGCAAGTAAATCAGACGGCATAGGGGGTCTTTTCTCTAGCTCTTCAATTAATCTTTTGGCACCTCTATATATAAAATATGTTGAAATTTAGAGTACTTACAAAAAAAAGAATTGAAATATCAAGGAGCCCTTGGATAATATAACTTACAATTTAGCATTTCCATGGCTTTCTTTCATAGAGTTGATTAAAAAACATTGCTTATCCACAAGGTCTATTGCAATCAAGCTCCAATGAGAACTAAAAGCAATCATATCTCAACAAATTAGTAGGATAAAATCTCAAAAACTCTAATAGAATATTGAATCACTTACTTTTCATTATATGGAATTATAAGGAGCTCCAAAGTATCGAAGTCAATCAGATTGAACCAGTGCTCAATAAAACTTGTATCAAGCTTGTTCCTCATAAAGAATGAGATAGATGGATCCAGAACCTCAATTTTTTGTTGTATATCCAAAGGAAACTCATGCATTATACACCTAGAAAAGGCATAGAAATAGTGAGTATAAACAAGAAAAATCTTATTGTTAAAAAAATATCAAAAAGTATAAGCAATTATGGATGGATATACCTTAGGCCAACAAGAATAATACTGTCATTTACTTCTCTTCTTTTATCCTTAAGAATCTGAACACATATAGCATCAAAGGAGATAACCTCAGTTCTTTTGCCTAAGTCACCAGGTAAGAAACAAAACACACTGAATCCTTTTGGATTAGCCGCTTCAAGAAGGGTGGCTAGCTCATTTTCAAAGGACTCTAGTTGCTCTGTTTCCCTTTCTTCAACCCTTTTCCTCCTATACTCTCTCCATTTATCTGCCTGTTCCTCTTTAGCTTTCTCCTCTTTTTCATGTTGCCTTGTATCCCTCTCATGGGTGACATCCTCAACCCTGAGACCAGAATCATCTTTCTTTCTCCTAGCTGGGGGCACATTAAGGATATTAATTGTCTTCACATCAATGAGGGGAATTGGCTCAAGGACCTTTGAAAATCTATATCTTAGCCTCCTAAGAATTACCATGTCCTTGTCCATGAGTGTGAGCCTATGAGCATGAGCAGCACAAATATAGGCATCTTGAAAAAACTCAACTAAAAAATCCTCTATGGCTTCTTGTATACAATTAAGAGCTGTTTTTGTCCATCTGAAACTATCCAAACTATATTTGTCACAGATTTCCCTGACAAGCCTCTGAAAAGACAACTTTGGAATTGCATTGTCAAGAGCCTTTACTGCCTTCCTAATCTCCCTTAGGCACCTGACATTTTGAGAAAACTTTCTCTATGGCTTTGACTTTCTAGAGAGCTTCTGAGGCTTTGAAGACTGATGAATCTTTGATGTTAAATCCCTAGGATCAATCTTCTCCTTTCTTGCTGTTGCCTTAGTCCTAGCCATTTGCGAAAAAAAGACATGTTATTTCTTCTCCAACATGTCCAGCGAAACGCGAGTCTCAGACAAGAGGTATCCATGCTGCATGCCATTTTCGCGCTTTAGTTGAATTTTTCTCGAGCATGCCTAGTGAAACACGAGTGTCAAGCAAGCGCCTCCTTGCAGCTGCTTCTTTTCGCGTTTCACCGGACTTGTTGTCCATTGTGTCCAGTGAAACACGAATTTAAGACATGAGGCATCCTTGAAGCACGTTCTTTTCGCGTTTCACTGGACAACTCATGAATAGCAAAGAAATCGACAAAACCAAGAAAAAAGAGCTTTGATCTAAGGAAAGCTTTTAAAATTACATAAAATATCCACAGAATTAGGGAAGAAGTTTGAAGATTTCCTTAAATCTCTACAACATTAAGGAATGCTCCCACTATGGAAAAAATTCTTTTGTAGTGCTGATAAGCTCATAATAGCATAAAGGATTAAGGAAAAGTATCAAAAGAATGCATTGAATGGAGCCTGTTATTGAAAAGCAAGATGCAGAAAACCATACCTTCTTTTTAGCTTATTCTTCACAATCTCAGCCTAATGACGAGAATATGCTCGAAGGTTTCCTTTGTTGGGGAAGCAGTGAAATGCTTGGAGATTAGAAGGAACACCAAAGGTAAAGGCGGAGAGGCAATATTTTTTGCTTGCTGGAAATGCGGTGAAAGGCGAAGGCGGTGAATTTGCATGGACTCAAAGTTCTTGGCAAAGTGTTAAGTAACACACATGTGACGTATTCTCGCTTACCGGAGTTTTTTTATCTATGGTACAAGCATTACTTGGAAAAGTATTATGTAACACACATATGACGTATTTTCGAAAAAAGGGAGTGCGCACGTCTTCTGAGGAGTTTGATATGGTGTGTTAAGTGAGACACATGTGCACGTATTCTGAGGCATTTCATGCATGCAAAAATATTGGAAATTTCATCCAAATTTGTGGTCCCGTTTATTTTTCCATCAATTACACGAACTTTTTCGTTGGAACTATCACCACATGCTTAACGGTCAATATAAAAGCATTTCGAAGCCATTTCTCCGACATTGTCTTATTTTTTGCCGAAATTTCGTCTCGACTTCCCTTCAAGGTCCTTGCTTCCTGTGTGAAGAGCAGTTCAACAATCTTTGATAGGTAACAATTTTTTTTAATTACAAGTATTTAAACAAAATAAATTTGATTAATATAGAAAGAATTTTTAATAACACTTGAATAATTACAGATGTTATGTGCTTTGTATCTATTAAAAGCAACATAGCTTTTCCAGAAAGGATTTTATCATAAATTTCTGTGTTTCCATAGAATTAATTTATAGATCATGTTTCTCTTCTTGATTTGCATCTTTTGACCGGTGAAACGCGAAATAATGTCCCTGTTAGTGATATTTTGCTAAGTATCACGTTTCACCGGTGAGATATTGAAATAATTTTCGTCTTGAAGGTAGTGTCCGGTGAAACGCGATTTCTTCACAGGCATTTGCCTTGGACACTTTAATTTTCGCGTTTCACCAGTCAACTAAAAAAATTTCTCCTTTTTTGATTTTTTTGTCTTGAAAAATGCAATTTTGGGGTCTCTTTCCATGGTTCCATCTTGTTTTATTGGATATTGTTGCTATTCTGCTTTGTTTTCAGGGATAAATCTTTTCCTGGTCAAGACGACAAAGAGGAAGCTATCTCTGGAAGGAATGGATGAGGAGGAGCTAATGGAGACATCTGATGATAGGCTCTTTGATTTCTTACACACCACTGGAAATTCTTCCAAGTTTGGCTATATCAGGGAAATTTTCAATGTTCCTTTTGATTTGAAGGAGTTATTCGAGGATCTTGAAGATAAACTTAAGGAGTACAGATGTTTTTATGATAGACATGTGCAAGGTTTGGAAGTCAATGGATTTGTTCATTATAGTGATGTCATGGGAACCACCAGTACATCCAGGTCAACGTTGCTAGGCAGGTTCAACCTCATTGATGAGGAATTCAGAAAGAAAGAAACATGTTGCCCTTTCCACAGGTATCAACACCAATGCCTTCTGATCCACAAGGACGTTGGATTTATTGTGTATCTTCAGTACATGGAAAATTCTTCTCCAGATATAGACCAACAGGGAAAGCTAGAGGATATTGCAAGTATGGATAAGGAGGTCGAAGAGAATGAGGAGATGTTCCAAGAAGATGTTGAGAATCAACTTGTCCAAGGTTTTGATGTAGGTTTGTTCAAGAGTGACAATATCACAATGGTGGAAGAAAAGGAGATCGAGCCAAGTGCACAGGTTGATGAAGAAGGTCCTCTTGCATGTGTTCCAACATTTCCCACTTATCTTATCAACAAGAAGAGATATGTGTTGCTAAATGATATTCAACATCTTTTTGATCTTAGAGAAGATTATTGCTTAGCAATCCTTGTAGGTTGGGGCAAAAATGACATGAATTTTATAGGTTATGAACAAGAACCACTAGCAAGTCTTGATGTTGAGGGAGAGAATTTCCAAGATAGCTCTATAGCCTTACATACATGTATTAATCAGATCATAGAATACGAAAAGGGGGGGCTACCTACAAAAGAAGAGTTCTTGCAGGTCCAGAAGAAACTTCATATTGATGATGTAGGGTATGAAGAGAGATTGAAGTCTCCATCAGATGAGAAGCCCAAGATTTCAATAAATCTTTATGATGATAGTCTTCTTGAAGAAGACAAACACCCTAAGGTATGAAATATAATTCGAAGTTACCTATTGAGTATATGCTAGACTTTATTATGCATTATAGATAAATATCTTATATCTTGTACTGTTGTGGTTTGTTCTGTATATTGAGATTGAAGATCTGGATAACTTTCTTGGAAGGGCCAAGGGCTCTAGGCCAATGAAGCTTGGAAAAATTCAAAGCCTTGGCCATTATATTGGAAACTTAAACAATCAAACAATTGTAATATATCATAGTAGATTGTCAAGCTCTCCAAGTCTACCAATGATGGTTTTGAGAGCTATCTCAAAGGTAATTGGATCTCAAGTTTTCACAGAGGTTTGGACAAGATCATTTTAGTAGAGAAGGAAGAAGCCATAAGAGTTTTTGGCTTCATGCCTGGATACAGTGGATCTAGAGCTGGATATTTTGGAGTTCTTGGCTCCTATTTGCTCTCTTATGTAGGAGATAGTAAGAATTTGAAGCTTCTTCCAGGCTATCGAAAACAAGAGTTTTTGAAATACAGAGGTCTTATTGAGTGGGATGAAACAAAAGATTCCTCTAGAGGCCCTGTCGAGCTACTTGAAACCAAGGACTCCTCTGAAGGCCCTATTGAGGTGCCTGAAACTAAGGACTCTTCTGCAACACAATCAGACTAGAAGATGCCAAAGATTAAGGGTTTCTTGAAACCCATCTTTTCCCAACTCTTTGTTTGGTTTGTAACCATTCTGTAAATCTTTGCTTTGCGCAAGAATTTAAATATCTATCTTTTCTTCTTTGGGTAACAATTTGTATAGTCCTTGCTAAAGATGATGTATTGCTTGATGTGGTTGTATCTTTAAGCTTGAATTTATGCCAAATTTGTCGATAGAACCATTGAAAGACCTCTAATAAACTGTTGGCTTTGTGTCTTCCACCTCCATGTCTTGTGTGTCTGAAATATTTTGTTCTTGCTTGATAATGTGATTTTTCCATACCTTGGGTTGACCAGATAGATAGAGATCCATATTGTTTAATAAAGTATGGAGCATGGTTGTATAGAATATGCTGCATAGTCAACAAATAAAGAAAGTTATTAAAAAACATTATATGAGTTCGACAATGAAGAAACAAACATATACAAACTTCTTACATATAGTGAGTAAAGTGTTGATCACCCCAAGCTTCTGTCATCGCCTTTTTGAAAAGGTTCAATTGGTTTTTAAAGTCTTTGAGATTATCATCATTCCATTCAGTCTTATCACAATAAAAAAACACTTTGTCTAGTGTTTCCCAAACTTTAGCTTTTCTATTTTGAGCTTGTCCATTATCAGTGCGATCCTTAACTGCATTATGTAGGGATTTCCACTGATTAAATTTAATAGTTGAGCCACCATTTCTCGAGTTTATCTTGCCAAGTCTCCCATGAAAGCCTAGAAACCTTCTAGCCTTCACTCCACCAATAGATGGTTTTTTTGGGACGCAATTACCATCCTTAGACTTTTGAAGATCTGGTTCAATAACAACATTGCCACCATGCAAACCAATTGCAGAGAGAACTTTTTCAACCTTTGTTATAGCATCTGTTCTAGTTGATAATGGCTTCAGCTTCCATGCAAATCCTATATAGAGATGAACAAGCTTTTCAATTATCCTACAAAGTGCATGAAGTGTACAAATATGGGCATTTGCTAAAGGAATGTCCAAGACTGGTTTAAACTGTGGATCCTTATTGTGCCTAGAGGGAGCTCTATTCCAATTGCTTGAGTTTAACTCTGCAGCTGGTGACATGCAGTATAAGCAAGGAGATCTCGAGTTAGCTCCCTTTGATATATTATACATACATTTGAGTGTCTTTAGGTCACCAACTATGTGCCACTCAATCCTATAGTTCCCAAATCCTTCAACAAATAGCTCTTCTCCTGCTTGTTGCCTTTGAATAACATTAGGTATTGATGTTTGATGAAAAACCCAATATAGTATATCAAAATTCTCAGTATCTACCTCAAATGCTCCTAGCCACCAGATGTTATATTTAGATTGAACACTAAATGATGTTGAGTGATTGCAATGACCTGACGAAAGTGCTCTATTCAGCAAGGTGATAGAGATTCTCTCCAATTTTTTACATTTCAGAATCTCACTTTCATAAAGTTTAATCACAAATCTAGCCACTCCTTGTGCCTCTGCTACTGACAAGTCATAAAATTTGATCATTAAGCATTGTAGGGTGGGCAAGTCAAGGAAAATATTGTTAAATTCATTGAATGTAACCTCCTTTTTCTTGCCCTTGAAGCTAGCCTTGATATGAAAAGGCTCACCTAGAATCTCCATCACTTTGTTATTAACTCTCTGTCTGATAGTCCTAACCACAAATGGCTTCGCAAGTATGCAATTGCGTACCTGTCCTTGCTTCATATTTGATTGTAAAAGTTGGAAAAGTTGCATATAAGCATCTCGATTGATACCAATACTATCTAGTGTCTTCTGTACTAACTCAGAATCCAAAGAATGATCCTTTACAAATGACTCCAAGCATTGTTTCTTTGCATTTTTAAATTTCTTCTTCTCCAAAATATCCTTTGAAACTATTGAAGGAAGAAGATGATAATAAAACTGAGCTGCTTTTAAAGAATCTCTTTCACTTGCATTTGGTTGTAGAAGAGATCTAAGCAAAATTAACATCACAAATCAATGCAAGTAGTTTAAATAAAGCCATATTTAAGATTTTTCAAGTGAAAAAAAATATACCTTGCTGCTTGGATCCTTTTACCATAGCCTCCTCCTCCTCGTTTGAGATTCTCAATATTTTTAAGAGCTCTTTGTCGATTTCGAAGGCCTAATAAAGTTTGCTTTCGTTGATAAGCTTTGATACGCTTTTCCAATGAATGAATTTTTTGTTGACAATCCTCTAGCTTCTGCAACAACTCTATATTGTGTTTCATCAAAAGATGATTCTCTAGTCCAAGGATATCCTTTTTTGCAAAGATTAAGTGTATAACCTAAAAATCCATTGTAGCCATCACCAATAAACCTCATTAATGATGAGCTATTATAGAAAGGAGGAGTGCTATTTCTGCTAGGATCTTTGGGATATAGCTTTCCATCTAACCAAAGATCAATATTCTTCTTTCCTTCAAACCTCAGTATATGTTTCATAGACTCTGTAACCGTGATAGATTTTGTTCTCTTTCTTATTGGTTCATACTCACTGTCCAACTCAATATGAAGATGATAGAGAGGTCTTTTATGAGAGCTACAGAGACCATTAGATGATTGATCCATAGCTGAGTTACAGAGATCATTGGGTGATTGATCCATAGCTAAGGATATGATTAGAAGCAAGAACGAAAACAAAGAAGAGACTACTAAGGAGGAGAAAAAAAGAAGAGAGAAATGATGGAGGGAGGCAATCGAGTATCCACCAAAATTCAAATTGAATATTACTTTTCACTTTAATGAGGAGAGGTAAGATCTTCATTATGACAACCTTGCCAACTTTATGGCGACCTAGATTTCTAGGTTTGATGTGACCATGAGAATATCACGACAATGACTTATTAATGAATTTTGATATTTTAACTTACCAAAATATAAACCTTTTAAAAATTCTATAAAATGGTTTTATTTTTTAAATTATTTTCTCTCTCTAGGATCTCTTACAGGGCATTTTCGAGACCTCAAAACTCCCCTAATGCATGCGAACGGCTCCAAGCCGGCAAACGTTGAAGAGATGATGTCATGGCTGTTTTCTTTAATTCCATTGAATCAAATGCATTCAATGGCGTCGAATGTACTATGTCTGGAACATCGTCCATGGCATTGCTTTGTTCCATGATGGCTACACAAAGCTTTCAAGAGATTATAAGAGTTTTAATAGAGAAATCTCAAAGCTACTCAAGATACAATCGATAAACACATTTGCAACCAAAAACCCTAAATTCAAGGTGACCCAGACTCAAAGATAAAAGAACAGGCACACGCATGAGCACATGCATAAGTGGGGCCATACATGAGCACATGCATACATGGTGCTTGCCAAAGGCCAACTAATAACCCCTCCCTCTCTAATGGATGTCCATGCATCCACATTGGCACATGACTCTCCATCATCGAAGGCCTAGCAAGCACCACTCAAACTTGAAAGAAAAAGAATAAACATGCATTAGGTCCAACATGCATAAGCAAATGTGTATATGCCCATGGTGAGCACATGTGTACATAGTGCTCAATAAAGGCCAACCAAGCATTGTCTAATCTTCCCCCCTCTCTCTCTCTCTCTCTCTCTCTTTCTCCAAGCCTTGCCAATGGATGTTCTTTCGTCTTCATCTGTACATAGGGCTTGCCAGAGGGTCGAAGGTGTTGTAGATCCAAAAGTGTTTGAGGCTCCAACCGAAAGAATACCAAGGTGAAAGATGGAAAAAGAAACCATTCAAATGGCTCTAAAAAAGTTTTGTAATCCAAAAGAGATAAACAACTTATTTCAAAATGTAGACTTTCATCAATCTAATAAGGCAAATAAGAAGTCTCGTAGAGGTTATACATACACCAAGCAAACTATAGATCTGAGGATGTGCTTATGTGGTGATTCTTTCAAGTTAACATTGCCAAAAACCTATCAAGATAAACTTTGAATGAAGCAAGTTATGCATCAAGGGCAATGTTCTCCAGTGTAAGGGGATGAGCCTATATGGCGATTCATCTAGGTCAACATCGACAAGAACCTATTAAGACTTACTTTCAAAGAAGTAAGTTGCACATCAAGGGCAATGTTCCTAGGTGTGACCAAGCTCTCATTCTTGCGAGTAATTAACTCACACACTCCATCCTCTATACGACCTACACTGTCAATAAGATCTTTCATCTTCTCAACACGATCATCCAAGGGTCCAGCATGTGGCCAATATTTTCGAATATGGTCGTATATCTCCCCTATATAGCCCTTGATTTCTTCCAACTCATCCTGCATCCTCACTCCATCACCAAGGTTCCCTTCATCTTTCTCCCCCAACATTCTCTCAATCCTCTCTAGACAGCTACCAATGTTCTCATTAAGAGAAATCGAAGCTCTTTGATGTTGAAATAATGTCTTCACTTGCTTCTCAATCCCGTCCAAACGACGAATGATTCTCAAGAACCCAATATAACTATAATATCCTCCAACATGCTTGAGTGCACGACGAATTACCTTCCTCCTTGTAATGTCTTTCACCTTGCGCATACCCATTTGTACGCTAGGAATGCATTGTACAACATTTGATGCAGACATGTTCTTATTTGCTACAAAAGCCTCCATGCTGTGCAAAACACATGTGTTAACATTAAAGTGCATATCAACTATCCTTAAAATTTAGAAATAGTGAAAAATCCTAAACATCATTAGATTAGCCTTCCAATACATTAAATTTGAAACATATGTGATTTATACCATGTGATCAATCACGATAAGATTTACTACAGCAAGCATCACTTGGAGTGGGTTCCAATCTGCTTACAGGTAATCCAAGCAAATTCACATGGCCTCCTAGTAGGCTAGAGATTAGAGTTATTGTCACAATGGATGTATTCATTTGAATATCCCTATGAATACATCACTTATGATGCGAAACCCCTCTCTTAGTCTCTTCTCCTTGTTCACAACCCATGGACAAATTCAAAGTTCTCTATAATTATACCCACTCACAAATTGTAATGAGCAAAGTCAAGGATGGATCTTTTAATGTACATAATGTTACAACAATCGATGAGTTGAGCTTTTAATTGGAATAAGGTTTTTTCCCCAGACAAAGAGGATCAATTACGATAAGATTTACTACAGCAAGCATCACTTGGAGCGAGGTTCCAATCTATTTATCCCACACGCAAGACTTAAGTGGATCCTTCACTAACTCACATACAAGTATTTCAAGAAAATTCACATGGCAAAGTAAATGATTGATCTATCTCTCAATAATGAAAGTCATAAATAAACAGTATTATCACTTAGCCCTTGGTGCATTGAATGCTATAAGATGGACCCCTATAGTCCAAGGGTGCACTACACAATATCCTTCCCTAGAAAAGCACTACTTAATAATCCACGAAGAACATAAGTATAGAAATTTGTAGTCCCTACATTAGAGTTCAAGAGATATGGCTCCATCCTGGTACCTATAGGGTTGATAATATAACACATATCTTAAAATTAATATAAAAGATAATAAAATAAACATAAATTTAAATCCCCATACTGTTGATATCTTGCACTCCATGTATTAAAATGGATATCTTAATCTTAAAATGATTATTAATATTAATGTTATTATTGATATTAATGTTAGTATTGATGTTAATTCTATAATTAACATCAATACTAACATTAATATCAATACTAACATTAATATCGACAATAATATTAATATGAATATCGATATTAACATATTAATGTTATTGCCAATGTTAATGTTAGTATTAATATTAATGTTAGCATTGATGTTAATGTTAGTATTAACATTAATGTTAATGTTGCGATTAATGTTAATGTTAATGTTAATTAATAGTTTAGTTAATGGTGGCTTATATATTATTATTATTAATGTATCATGATTAATTGCCGCACACATCTGCATTCGCCGCTGCCACGCCACGTTGCCGCCCACATCTACATGAGAGAGAGAGAGAGAGAGAGAGAGAGAGAGAGAGAGAGAGAGAGAGAGAGAGAGAGAGAGAGAGAGAGAGAGAGAGAGAGAGAGAGAGAGAGAGAGAGAGAGAGAGAGAGAGAGAGAGAGAGCGTGAGAGAGGGAGAGAGAGAGAGAGAGAGAGAGAGAGAGAGAGAGAGAGAGAGAGAGAGAGAGAGAGAGAGAGAGAGAGAGAGAGAGAGAGAGAGAGAGAGAGAGAGAGAGAGAGAGAGAGAGAGAGCTGCACCTTCTCAAGCTCATGCGTGCCCCAAGCTCCTCAACCTCCTTCTCCAAGCGAAATGCCTGAAGCTCCTCAACCTCCTTCTCCAAGCGAAAACCTGCTCCAAGCTTCCACCTGCATGCGCATGCCCCAAGCTCCCCTCGATCAAATATGAGATCAATCTCATAAGTCAAAAAATAGATGAAGAATCTAATCATGAGAGAGAGAGGACGCGGGGCATTAAAGCCACCTCAACCCCTCAACCATGCATGCATACAATTTGAATTCAAAATGGAGGTTTGGGAAGAACAATAGGCTTGGGGGAAAAATGGAGGTTTGTGAGATAACCGAACCTCCAGGCAAAATAAGAAAGAATAGATGACTCATAAGGAGTATTTTATATTAGCATTGTGCAATGTATTCTTTATGTTGATTTTGAGACTAAGCCTCCACAATCAAGCAGTCTAAATATGACAAAGTGCAATAGCATTCATGCTTAATGTGCTTGCTGTGGATCATACATGCGAAGGAGTAGCTCATCATTGACATGATCCTACTCCCAATCCCAAGGTTCTCATTGCTCTAAGGATCCTAATCTCTCATTATCATTAATTATGGTGATCTTTCTCCACCTTGTCCTCTATGTGAATAGGAGCAAATGTGGAGACTATTGCTTCCACCCACCATCCCCCACTCCACCACCACTACCTTCGAAATCAATTTTTGAATTTTAGAAGTATTGAGTGATTCATGCATCATCACTCAAGCTAATGGCTATTGTTTAGTATAACTTAAAGTTTCAAGACAAGCCTTCGAAGGATGCGAATACTCCTCTCACTCTATTTGAAAATGCCTTTACCATTAAGGCTTTGCTATGCAATGCTTTTTATGCAATGGCTAAGGCACATACATTTTTTAACACTTTGTAGATAATGATGCTACTCCTCCTTGGAATCGTAATCATTTCACTAGTTATGATGCTCTTAAAGAGAAGTTTTTATCTTAGTGTCTGATGGAGAAGATGAATTGTCATGTTTTGGAATGGCTCTGTGATAATGATCAGAGGATCTTACCTTTGAAGATTATGCACCAAAGTTCTGGAATTGAAAAATTTATTGGTCATCCCTAACCAACATAGCTAGGATATTATTCGTTCTTATTTCATGAATGACTTGAATAAGGGTATTCAAACTATCAAAGCCACTTTAGACCTAGCTATTACTACTTCAGATGACTTGGTTGACAACATGGTCAAATTTAAGAAGTTTGGCAAGTCAATAAAACATACTTATTAGAAATACTCCTCCAATGAGGCAGATTTGGACTCAAGTTATTTGAATTCCTCTATTGATGATGCAAGCAATGATTATCAAACACTAAAATGAGAAGATCAAGAATCTTGGAAATGGGTAGGAGGCCAAGGTCTCTACTTTAGGAAAAGGTAACTCATGAGCATTGTTGCAACTCAAGATCTAGTGCACAAAAATTGTTGAAATTGTAATATGATAAAAATAGAGCCAAGAAGCACTATCTACCAAGTATTCCATACTTGACATAGGATTAGCAATATTAGATCATTGCAAATTATATTATGTACAAAAATGATGAATCAAAAGACATCAAATATCGAAAAGAAAAAAAGGACTACAATATATTCTTATCATTGAGGACCATTGCAAATACATTAAAGAATAAATTGATTGTCATTATAACTGCATTGCTAAGTGTTAGATTTATAATGTGCTCATTAAATGTCCCCTTGCTCGCACGATTTATTAGTCCATCTTTTTAAGCAATGCCATTTGGAACTCCCTTGGAATGTCATGAACTTTGCTACCCAAGATTCCTTGAGTCTACCTCATAGGAGAATGTATGGTTATTTCCCACAAGGATCAACTTGAAGTTAAGATTCCTAAAATAGTAATAAGGTCACCTAAGAGTTCGCTTAGCATCAATCATGGGCATTTGTTTGCATACTTTATCCCAAACCAAAACAAGCATACGTCACACGCTTCAAAGAGAGTGAGAAATAAGGGGAAGTTAATGCATCAAGCCCTCTTCCCATGAGGCAAAGTCTCATGTTGGCTCCGTAAAATGACACAAGATTAGTTCTAAGATTGGTCTTCATAGTGGCTCTTCCTAATTTGTTTGACCTAAGCTTTCATGGGAAACCTCTTGGCTTATCAAGATCACCCTACCATAGAAAGGATCCATCATGATCTACTCTCTCGCTTCCCATTAAAACAAAGTTTCTTAATTATCTAATTATCTATCGCATATTAATTCAACATATAAAAATAGCCTCTTTAATTAACCCATTAACATGAGGTTTCTTTATGTAATTTAGGCACAAATACAAAGACAATACTAAGTTATCTTTAAATAATGTTTTTATCTACACCTTCTCCAAGGTGCAATGCCAATCTAGTGTTTCAGCCCTTATAAGGGAACCCATGTCTAGAGCACTTGGATACATGTGTTCAAATCTCATGGACACAATCCATAATCCACCCTTTATCTAGAATAGGGTCTTCCAATGTTCGCAGATGTTAGGCCATGGAGGTTTCATTTGCTGCAAACTCCCATCTTTGGTTGATGCCAAAGCAATCACACATCTAATAGTTGCATCCTAGCAAAAATGGATTGAATATCTCTTCATAATCTATACCATATGCTTGAGTATAGCCTTTTGCAACAACTAGACTAACCTTATACATGCTAATAGAACCATCTATATTATACTTAATTTTGTACCCACTTATAGCTAATAGTTTTCTTGCCATTAGGCAATGGTACTAGATCCCAAGTCTTATTGGCTTCCAATGCTAGTCATTTTGATTTATGATCGAGGGGGATGCCTTTTTATGTGCATGATGAGTGACAAGTTGACACTGTGGGTGTTTGATCCAGGTGGTGCATCGGTGGCACATACCAGAGGATGTGTAGGTTTAGAGGGGGTGGATGTCATGCCACTACACGGACACAGTGTGAAAAACCTAGAGTGCATCATCATCCAAATTTCTTATGAATCTAGAGAGTCAATGTTATCTTGGTCATTAGTGCTAGTGTCCATAGTATGGTTAGTTCAAAATAACTAGATTTTTGGACAAGTTTAGCCTTTTTTGATATTTTGGATATTATTTCTTGTAAATATCCTAAAAAGCTATAGAAACTTCTAGAATAGGGTGGCATGAAAAAGCAAGTTGCTTTTTCAACCAATTTTAGGAAAGCTCATACAAAAAAGAAGGGCTTCCGAAATTGCGCGATGCGTGATCGCAGTTTACAGGCAGCAAACAACACTCCGAAACTAGGAGAAGAAGAGGGAGTGATTTGGAAGAATTCTTACTAGGTATCGTAGGGTTTTACCCTCTATTTTGGAGCCAACGGAACCATGAGATTTGCGGTCTGAGCAACAGAGAAGAAGCTAGTGTTTGATGCATGTTTTTGGTCTACAAGGGAGCTCCAAGAGATCTAATGCTTGGATATTGCTTCTGAGTAGTGCCAGACAAGGAATTTCAGGTTCTATCAATACATAGTGTTTTGATTCATTGTGCTTTGTCTTTATCTTGTGTACCTCTTGTCTATTCTTTTTTTTCTCTTCTATCTTCTATTCTATATTTCCTTCTCTCTCTAATCCCGGTGGATTCGATCTTTTGAGAAAAACCCCTCCCATAATGTGCCATTGTACCACCCCATCCTCCTCTACTCCCTTCTCCTTCTCTAACAACCAAAGCCCTTCTTTTCACATTCACATGCCCCTATCCTCCTATCACATGCACAATATCCCCGTTCTTTAAATTGATATATGCATATACACACATACATGTATACATACATTTATGCGTGCGTGCGTGCACACACACACACACACACACACACACACACACACACACACACACACACACACACACACACACACACACACACACACACACACACACACACACACACACACACATATGTATATACATATATATACAAGTATGTATACGCATATATACACATATGTATACATATATTTAGATCAAAACAATACGTCTCTTTTCCATCAAGTTCTTCTGAGCAAGAAATGCCAAATTGAAACACAAATGTTGCAAAAAGCCAAGGCAGCCTTAGCTAATTCTTAAATTATCATATTGAAGAAATATCATGGGAAAAATTGTGGATAGCAACAAGATACCCATCTCTTGCAATTGTGGACCAAGGTACACACCCTTTTGCTATGGTGGGAGGTCCAAAACAAGGAATCCTTAAGAGAAAATTTGGATAATGGAAAACATGTGTGCACATATTACATTCTTAGCCCTTTATACTCTTCCACAAAGATATACTTTATTATAAGCCTACCCAGTCTAAAGAAGCTTTGTCCAAAGCTTGGAATAAAGATGAAATTTACAATGGATTGTATAAAATTTCTTTGAAGGATGTAGATCCATGCTAAAAATGCCCATAATTGAAAGACGTGGTCCTCCTTGAACAAGAAGTACAAAGAAGTGAAAAACTGTAAATTATTGTGAGTGTCTAGTCAAGGTTGTCAAAAGGAGAAGTGCCGTAACTTGGGATATCCATGTTTGAATTCAGCAAGTGAAGTGTCATTAGAAAGTAGACACCATATAGTAGCTTCTCCATCCATAAAGATGATATTTTGACCAAGTCAAAATAATTTATTTTGCAATATAAATTTAGTATAATAAGTTTTCATGTTCAATAAATTCACTATTCTTCATGTAAAAGCCACAAAAATCTTCTATAGGTAAGCCCTACCATTTAATAAGGTATTCTAGTAGTGATTGGTTCCTCAAAACTTTCTCTCTCTTTTTAATGACATTCTCGGGCTCATAGATAATGAGACCAATTTCGTCTATAGGAGACAACTCTTTCAAAACTTGAATGGATGGACTGATATACTTCTTGAATTGAGAAACATGGAAGGTATCATGAATGCATATTGAAGAAGGTAGCTCAAGCTTATAGGTAAGCTCTCCAACTCTCTTAAGAATTTAATAGGGCCTATAAGACCTATGAGCTAGCTTGTTATGGTCTGCTTTCAAAGAACCGTACGTAGACTTAGGCACCTTAAGAAAGACCCAATCATCTTCTTTAAATTCCAATGGTCTTCTTTTCTCATCCACATAAGCCTTCATGATATCTTGAGCTTTGTAAATGTTGTCCTTACGTTGAATCATCAAAGTTTCCATCTTTTTACGTTTGACCTTAGCTTGTGGCACCTGATCATGAAAAAGGACAGAGAGTATTTGCACTTTGTAACCATAAAGTGCTTCAAAGTAACATGCCAATGCTCATATGATGAGTATTGCTATAACAAAATTTAGCCAACTGTAGCCATTAGTCCCAAGAGGCTTGAGTATCATAACGAAAGTGACGAAGATAGACTTTCAACCACTTATTAACATGCTATGTTTGACCATCCGTTTGGGGGTGATATGCTATGCTAGGAGTCAATTGGGTGCCCATAGAAGAGAATAACCTTTGCCAAAAGTTCCTGATGAACTTAGTATCACAATCAAATACAATCTTTAATGGCATTCCATTGAGCTTAAAACACCCTCCATAAATTGAAAGGGCACAAAATTGGACCTTAATTAGGATGAAACGGAGTGATCTAGTTAACCAATCAATAATCACATAAATGCTATTCCATCCATTCTATGTAATAGGTAATGCCGTGATAAAATCCATGCTTGTGTTAGTCCACTTCCCTTGAGGAACGGGTAATAGTTGAAGCAAACAACTAGGTAGAAGTGTGAAATATTTATTTTGTCAACATGACAAACATTGTATGATATAATCTTTAACATCATGCCAAATGTCCTTCTAATAAAATTTCTTACGAATGGTATCAAATGTCTTGAATAACCCATGGTGTCCCACCAATAGTGAGAAGTGCATGTCTTGCAAGATATGATGCTTGAAGGATGTTTGGTGTCTCAAATAAATTTGTCCCTTGTATCATAGAAGCCTATTATGCCATGGAAAATTAGGATACTCTTCACCTCTTTTTTATTGAAATTCTTTCATCATAGTGGCTACTTTCTCATTCAAGCAAATACTCTCCTTGTATGTCATGAATCCAATCTTTGTACAAGGTAGAGATTAAAGAAAGTGAACATACCCCTATTCATGACAAGGCATCCACCACAATGTTATCTTTACCCACCATGTATAGGATTTCAAAACCATAGCCTTGCAGTGTAGACAACCACCATCTTTGCATAGGAGATGAACTAGGCTATGAAAGAAAGTATTTTAGAATAAGGATGATCACTCTTGACCTTGAAATGGGATCCATAGATATAGCGGTACCACTTTTTGATTGCATGAATATTTGTGAGCATCTCTTGCTCATATACAAACTCGAGCATGGTGTCACTTTTGAGACAAAGAATAAAATAGTCAACCACATGACTAACCAAAGATCCCACTGAGCCATTCAAAATGGACAAAGTATCTTTTGGGTTATGGGAATTCCTTGGACTAATTGTCATGCTAATGACCAAGGTTTTAATCAACCTAATTCAACATCCATTGCTTCAAGGCGGCACTCAATTAGAGACGGGATGTAACATGTCCCTTATAGCCAAGGCTTGAAAATTGTCACTTATTAGATGTAATGTCCCCCATTACTTAGTTTATTTTAATAAACAATACGCGTATACATTCCAAAAAATAATTTATGTTGAAAAAAAAATTGCACATTTTTAAAACTAGCTCTAACTATGAAGATAATTGTTATTATTAACGAGGTATTATATGCCAGTTTATGGAAGAAAGACTTGGGAAACCCTCCCAACACAAGATTATTAAAACTATGTTTGTATTATAGATCAACAAAAAGAACTAGCCTAGTGGATAGTTACTTGGCAGTTAAGTGCACTTGGGTGATGACACTATCGGGATGGGTGACCTGTCGAGAAGATTTTCTTACAAGCTAGTGGGAGGTTCTCACATGAAACCATCACCAACGAAGCCTTCATAGCCCGTTGCCAAGTATGCCAAGGCCAAGATGCCAAGGTCTATGCCTTGGTCGCCGCGTTTAGGCCAAGATGCCAAGGTCTATGCCTTGGTCGCCGCGTTTGGAGTGATGCCCGCCCGACAACTTGACTTGTGGTGCTCGCCCATATGTTCATAAATTTTTATCTTCGTGCTACAAAAATGGAACCCCCTCTTTGACGTCATCAAAAATACTAAAGTCACATCAGGAACAACAATGAACTATGCAGAAGTCTCTTTGCTGTTGACACGACAAAGCCCTCCTACAATAAGCCGAGCTTCTCTCTCTCTCTCTCTCCACACCTACACGGAAGCGTTGCTCAAATCCATCAATCTCCTCCCATGGCTTCCAAGAGACGTCGAGATGCTGAGTGAGGTCATGCTTGGAGAGCTCCTCGACGCGAGGAAGTAGCCACTACGGAGGAAACTCAACACAAAGCTGAAGCGCAAGTAGAAGTTATCCCCGAATCCCTTCAACCCGAAGAACCGGTCATTCCACAATAAACCGAGGTTGCAGCCAAAACCCATAATCATGATGGATGGCCGAACGGAGATAATCAGGTTTAGTACATAAGAAAATGATTACTTTTAAGCTATTAACTCTACAACTTCCTAACGAGGGATAAGTTAGTCAGTTACATAGATTATAAACAATTAGAGCGTACTTAAACTTACAAAAACATGCTAGTATTATCAATTACTTTTTAGAAAGAAGGAACACGAGAATTGATTCATACATTGACAAGTGTGTTAAAAATGTCTTATGGTTATGACTGCTTTTGGATTTGTGAATGATGAACTATGGCTCTTATGATTCCATGCTTGCATAGATGGACGAGTTGTGGATTATGGTGGTTCAAGATGTTGGGGTCCCCAACCCAATGCTCCCTAACACTCTGTGATTTTGC
Source organism: Lygodium microphyllum (assembly GCF_053477565.2). Taxonomy (NCBI): domain Eukaryota; kingdom Viridiplantae; phylum Streptophyta; class Polypodiopsida; order Schizaeales; family Lygodiaceae; genus Lygodium; species Lygodium microphyllum. The sequence goes on along the minus strand of NC_141158.1, from coordinate 92,319,583 downwards.
AATGAACCTCTATTTTAAAGTTTAGTATCTTTCACATTACCTTTGCAAGTCTATCATCATTGAGATAAATAAAATTAACCAATCTTCTAGCATTTGTAATTACTCTCCAACCACAAGAATGGCTATCATCTTGATGAGGACACTGCAACCAACAATATAAAGTAAAACTATAAAACTTGTTTATGGTAGTTTATAGAATAAATTTTCTTATTATGTTCCAACCATATTGATCAAGACTTTACCCAAATTGTCTATATTTCATTGTTGTAAGTAAATAAGCAAAAGAAGGCCTTATTTTGGCACGGGATGTTTTGGATATCCCCAAGAGCCACCATATTATGTTGTTTGTCATGTATATGAGAATCCACCAAGATATGAGAGAATAGACCTTGATACTTTTCATGAGGAAAGGATCCATGAGATGGTGTGTTGATAGATCATAGTATGATCAATATATCTTTGTAAATACTTTTCATAAATATAAAGTCTCGAAGAGCGTGATTTATGAGCTTATGATGACAGTTGAGTTACTTTGATCGGTTAATGATGAAATACAATTTATGCGATTGATTTTTGAGATCATGTATTCCACTGCTTACCAGTCAAACATGTTGGAATTAAGAGAGAGTGTAATGGCTAGCTTAGAGAAGACTCGTCTATGGAGTTGTTTAAGCTTATGAAGGGGCTACAACTGGAGCCCAACCTGGGGATGTTATGACCCTTACTTTTACTTAGACTCAACTCTGTACGAAGATGCGAAAGTCCATCTCAAGTTGAAATGGCTTAAAGACCTCAAATTGATAGGAATTTATAAGTACGATACTCTTCGAAATGATAAGGCAAAATATATAGATGGAAAAACTGTAATGAGAAATAAATGGGTTATGACCAATATACAAAGGTTATTTCTCCCGATAGGATTGCCCTTATCGGGCATGTAAAGGAAAAAAAATTATAAGCTTCCAGAGTATCCCAATCTTCCAAAATCTTATCGATTCCTAGAGAGGAAGGCCAAACCACCTCATTTTGTAACAAATAAGTTATGGAGATAATCAGAATCACCAACTAGTGTGAATTGATGAAACATTCAAGGAACTCCAAGAGAAGAAGTTTCTTCTCAAGCAAACACCACCACCTAGGTTTAGCGGTGAAGGACCCAAGGTGGAGCAAGATGTAGAAGCTTGGATTGAGGCTTTGGACAACTATTTCCTAGCCACTGAAACTACTATTGCAAATTAGTCCATGACTGCTCATCTTCATCTTACTAGTGAAGCTAAGCTTTGGTAGAAATACTTTTGCCGAGATAAAGGGGTAACAGAAGCTTCTCAAACTTGGGAGCAGATCAAAGAAGCTGTGAAAGGACATTATCTTCCCCCATCTTTTGAATCAATCAAGATGAATGAATTCTATAACTTACGACAATTAAACTTAACCTTGGAAGGATACTATTCTAAGTTTGTGAGTTTGCACAAATATGCACCCCCAATGACAGTGTCTCAATAGATTGCAAGGTTCTGCCAAGGACTAAACCCACCTTTGGACACTCGCCTTGAATCAATGAGACCAACGACTCTCGAAGATGCTCTTATGCGAGTAAAGCCTATGGCCAAGAAAATTGCTCGAAATGGCCAAAGGAACTGTCAAATAAACAACTATGGAAGGGGCTACCCAAACCGTTGTGTTGAAATGGCCAATGCCAGAGGAAATGGTAGAGCTAATGCAATTACCCAAAGACCAAATGGGATAGGAATCATGCAATGCTACCAGTGCGGAAGGAATGGACACCTAAGGGAAAATTGTCCTAACCGTTCTCAAAATCCTAGCCCAAACTAGGTTGGTGGAAGAGGTCGAGGGAACATCAACAACAACCTAGGCCATGGACGTGGAAGAGCAGTTGGTGCCCAAGTAAATACCATTATTGGACAGCCTGAGGAATGCACATTAGATGAAAAAATTGAAAGAGGATCCATTCATGCTGCCATGGAAAGGACATGAGCGGACCGCCAATGTTTAGTAATTCAATCTCCAGCCACTTACAAGGGTATGTCGTTTAATTTATAATCTTGATTGATTATGGTAGCATGCATTTCTTTCTTGCATCCAAAACAGTTAAAAGATTGCATCTAGAATCCAGGGGGACAAGGAAAATGATAGTAGAATTGGTTAGTGGGAAGAATATCGCCTCAACTGAAACTATAGGGAAACTTCAATTTGAGTTAGATAGCCATACAACTGAAGCATAATTCTGAATCCTACCACTAGGATCCTACGATTGCATTCTAGGAATGGATTGGCTCAAGAAGAATAAAGCCCAGATTCTATGTACTGAAGATGAAATAATCTTTCAAGAATTGGAAGGAGAAACCATAAAGGGATATGGGAAAGCTAGAAGAACTAGAGTCCAACTAGCCAAGGCAAGTTGACTCACAAAAGGATTGAAGAAAGGTCAACCAATCTACATGATCTGATTGAATAAGGTTGAAAAGGCTAACGAAGGCACCCTACCTTCCTGGATCAATGACTTCGAGGACGTCTTTCCAAAAGAACTAACTCAACTGCCTCCAAATTGTGAGGTTGATCATAAAATAAAATTGGTTCCTAGAACCGAACTAGTATCAAAACAACCGTACAAAATGTCTATTCCTGAAGCTATTGAGCTTAAGGAGCAACCGAGGCAACTGATAGAGCAAAGGCTTATCCACCCAAGTAATTCACCATGGGGAGCGCCTGTCCTCTTCCAAAAAAGGAAGGATAGAACACTTAGATCGTGCATTGACTTCAGAGGACTAAACCAGGTTACGGTCAAGAACAAATACCCCATACCCAGGATAGATGAACTTTTAGATCACCTACATGGAGCCAAGGTTTTTTACAAGATTGATCCAAGGTCCGGATGCTATCAAATTTGAATCAAGGTACAAGATTTCCCACCCTTGGTAAACTCTTACTTTATACAAAAAATTTGAACTAACTGTGACCTTGAGGCAAGTTAATCAAAATAGACTAAGAAAAGAATAAATAATTATCAAGTTTAGTTGGCTACTATAAATACACTCTGATTGCACATAAAATAAATAATAAAACTACCATGAAAGTACTTCTTGTCATGTGGCAAAACTATTCGATCTATCTAGCCTACCTGACCTTCCCAGAAAGCTGTCCAAACTAATGGTAATTGCAAAATAATTGTCCATGGTAAAACTATGTAAAGTACCTTGTGCATATCTGTGCCTATTCTGAAGATCATCAAATCCCTAACACCCCCCCTTAGGTTCTAGACATGGCATAATGCTAAGGAATCTAGAATGTTGACAAAGAATGACCTAAGGAAGTGCCTTGGTGAATAAATTTGCTAGGTTTATTGAGGTCTTGAGCTCTACATGAGTTGACATTCATTATATGCCTTGTTGATGTGACATGGTATTACTCATTAGCATGCTAGGTGACCAACATGAGGATACACCGGTAATTCTACAACTGGACTACACCCATATAGTCCATCCTTGGTTATGGCACATTCATTGTGCCACCTCTTCTTTCTATAGCAGGTTCACACTTAGTGACCGTATGTACATACATTGTAGTACTTCCATATTAGTCCTTTATCATGTTGTATACTTAGTTATTTTTTGTGGAAGAAGATTTTAGCCCTATCGCTCTATGTGCTCAACTTTCCATTGCTTTTATGTGTATGCTCTTGGTTTCTTCACCTCTCTCCCCACTTGTCTATTTTCATGGTATCAAAGATATCCCACAATTGCGTGGACCTTGATTGAAGGCTGAGGTAAAGGTGTTGGAGCACAAAATTAAGCAAGCAAGAAATGGGTAAAAATCTCTTCCACCTTACTCGATTTGCCTTGGATTATAATTGTAGGAGGCTCTTGAGGCTGGCAGGGCTACAATCTCTAATTGTAGTGAAACTTGGCAAGTAGGAAGAGTAGTGTACTATATTGCAGATCAATCTTGTTAGATTATCCCACTATCATTTTTGGCATCTAAGATTGTCTCAGCCTTCATTCTAGATGTGCAAGTGGTCTAATAGTAGTAGTACTTGGGTATATTGCAGTTTCGATTGTGTCATCCATTTAAAGGTGCAAAGGTTATAAATTTTGAATCTATAAGGTTTCAGGTGCTTGTTGGATTACAAACATAGAAGGCATTTGTATATAGATTATAGATTGCACTTATTGTTGTGCAAATAGTGAAAAAGGCTTTGTGTTTAGTTTTGGTGCACTTGATATCATCTTGTTAGAGATTGCAATTTGTTGCAAGTTGTTTGTTTTGTCTATTTGACAACTCCAACTAGATTGTTAGCAAGAAGCTTGATAAGAAAAAATATCATGTATGGAAGTTTAGAATGATAAATTTCTTGAAGGGCAAAGGTGTTTGAAATTACATTGAAGGAGACATGGTAGTAGCACCCTAAGATCTTGCATAAAATGCTACTATAGAACATGTAAAGGCTAGGAAATATTAGGATTAGACACAAAGTAACGTCATGTATTGGCTACTTGTCGATGTCATAGATAACATGATGGGCTATTTAGAGGAATTCCATATCCTTGCTATTGTATGGAAGAATCTACGAAGGCTATTCAAAGTAAACACAAAGGCTATAAAGCTGTAGCTCAAGCTGAACCAAGTGAAAAGGGAAAACTTATCGATTAATGATTATGCCTTGAAGATCGAGTATTGTAGAAGCTCTTAGATCTATTAGTGTGGTAGTTGATGATGATAATATTGTGTACATGCTTAGATGGACTTAGAGATGAATATAAGAGCTTCAAGTCATCTATGAATATGAGGGATGATATTCTTGATTTGCAAACTTGATTTCTATGTTGATACTTGAGGAGAAGAACCTTAGCTTGGATTCCTCTTCTTCTCAAAGCAAGAATAAGTGTGAATATGTGTTTTACTATACTAGTAGAGGTAGAGTTTGTGGTAGTGGTTAAGATTATGATACATGGAAAAATAGAGGAGGATAGTCTTGAGTAAGGAGGAGCCAAAGAGACTAAGTTGCAAATTCTAATAAGCAACATAATTTTGATCATAGCAAGGAGTGCTGCATTGTGGTTAGAAAGGCCACATTTTTAAAAACAGCTTAAAAAAGAAGGTTGAAATTAGAAATGGAAAAAATCAACAAGACAAGTATGCATTCAATAGAGTAGAAATAATAATGATAGAATTGAATACTTATTTGTTATGTAGCACTTTATGAATACTATGATTGTTGATGATTCATCAAAGAATGATGTATGGTATGTAGACTCAAGTGCCTCTAACCACATGACTTTTCACAGAGAGTGGTTTACAAAGATGCACAATCTAGAATCTTTGAGCTATGTGGAGATGGAGGATGATATAGCTCACCCCACTACTCATGTTAGAAATGTTCCTTTGAGTATGCAAGATGGTAAAACTAAGTACTTGGCCGATATGTTGCATATACCAAATATTACCAAAATTTTAGTTTCTGTTGGTCAAATGGTAAAACATAGAGCACATGTAGGGTTTACATTTGATGGTTGTTATGTAAAAGATCCTAAAAATGATTGAAGGTTGATTGCAAAAGGAATATATGCTTGTAGATTGTTTACTCTTGATGTACATCTGCCTAAAATGGATGCTCCATGTCTACACAAGATTCATGTGTTATTGTTGATATTGAAATTTGGCATAAGAGAATTGGTTATGTGAATATGCAATAGTTGAAAGACATACAGTCAAAACAAATTGCAGATGGCTTACCTAAGTTTAGAGTTGATGGGATACATAAAGTATGTGAAGTATATCAATTTGGAAAGCAAGGAATACATGCATTTCTGCATGAAAAGTACGTACGCAAGAAGCCAGTTGAATTGATACATTTTAATATGTGGGATCCAAAGATTGCAACTTTGAGTGGTTCCAAGTACTATGTTTCCTTCATTGATGATCATATGGATTTATTTTATACATGAGAAAAGTATGATGTTCACTCACTTTAAAAGATTTAAGGCTTTGGTTGAGAAGGAGACATGGCTACATATTAAATACCTAAGGTTGGATGGAAGGGGAGAATATATCTTCAAATGAATTTTTACAGAAAAATGGTATATAGAGGCAATATACATGTAGATATACTCTACAATAAAATGGAGTTGTTGAGTAGAAAAGTAGGCCTATTGTAGAGGTGGCTCGTGCATTGATGTCAAAAAGAAACTTGCCTTATTACTATTAGACTAAAGTAGTTGTTACTATTGTATACATTATAAATAGGACACCCATTGCTGCTACTATATATGGTATGAAACCTGAAGAGAAGTTTACCAATAGAAAGCCAAATCTATCCCATTTGAAAGAATTTGGATGTTATGTATATATTCTTGATGAGAATATTCTTAACATCTATCCAATAGATGTTAAGAATGCCTTCTCGTAGGGGGAGTTTCAAGAGGAAGTTTATGTGGAGTATCCACTTGGTTACATGGATGAGAGTCATCCTCATTATGTATACATGCTTCATAAAACCTTGTATAGGTTGCATCAATTATCCATGGAATGGCATGATAGGATTGCAGAATATTTTATCAGCATTGGATTTCACATAGCACAAGATGATCACTCACTCTATGTACATAAGAGTGATGTAGGTATTGTGATCATTATGTATATGTGGATGATTTGATCATTGTGGGTGATAGTGAGATAAAGATTAACCATGTGAAGGTTCTCCTCAAGAATAAATTTGAGATGAAGGATTTGGAAGAGTTGCGCTATCTTCTTGGTATATAGATAATTAGGACTCTAGAGGGTATATGGTTTTCACAGTGACCATATGCATTGGATATGTTAAAGAAGTATGGTATGGCTTATTGCAAGCCTATTTCTATGCCTCTAGATGTTAATGCTATGCTTAGTGCACATGAGGGTGACTTAATTGAGGATGCCGCTATGTATCGAAAGATTGTGGATAGCCTTATCTATTTGATTATCACTAGGCTAGACCTAAACTACAAAATTGGTTTTGAGAGTCAATTTATGCAGCTTCCACAAAATCCACATTTGGATGCACTGTGGTGCACATTACTCTATGTCAAGTCCACGTTGAATTATGACTTATTCTATGATGTAGGCATACCATTGGACTTGCATGGTCATATAGATACAGATTAGACCTTTATATTTTTGATAGGAGGTCTACTAGTGATTTTGTATTTTTCTTTTCAGTGCTACTATAACTTGGAGCAACAATAAATAGCTGACAATTTCCTTGATTAGTACAGAGGCAAAGTATAGAGGTGTTATAATTGCAGCATGTGAGGTAGCTTGGCTATGCAAGCTTCTTGGTGATTTGGGGATGCATGTAGAAAAGAAGGTTATCATCTATTGTGATAACCTTAGTAGCATTCAATTGGCTAGGAGCCCAATGTATCATGTGCGGACCAAACATATAGAGATCCATTACCATTTCATTCGAGAGCGAGTTTTGGTAGGTGATATTGAATTGGTTTTTTAGCATAGAGGATTAAGCTACTAAAATTTTCACCAAGGCCTTTGGAGCCAAGAAGCTTCAGTGCTCTTGGATTATGCTTAGAGTTCATGAGCTCATGTTGAGCTCGAGGGAGAGTATTGAGATCTTGAGCTCTACATGAGTTGGCATCTACTATATGCCTTGGTGATGCGGTAGAATATTACTCATTGGTATGTTAGGTGATCGACATGAGGATACAATAGTGATTCTATAGCTAGACTACACCCACGTAGTCCCATCTTTGGTTATGGCACATTCATTATGTCACCTCTTCTTTCCTTAGCAACCTCACACTTAGTGACGATGTATACATACATTGTGGTACTTTCATATTAGTCTTTTATCATGTTGTGGACCTAGTTCTTTTGTGTGGAAGAAGAAGAAAGAAGAAGAATAATATTTTAGCCCTATCTCTTTGTGTGCTTAAGTCTCCATTGCTTTTGTGTGTGCTCTTGGTTTCTTCACCTCTCTCCCCTCTTATCTATTTTCATAGTTGTCCTCTGACTTATAATATACCGCACCAATGGTCTTGTCCCAAATCTTCTCACAAATGAAGTGTAACTCAATATCTATGTGCTTCATCCTCGTATGAAATACAAGATTCTATATGAAGCCCTCTCATTGTTATATAGAAATGTATTAGCATATGTTTGTTAACCAAGCTCTCCTAACAATCTCAAAATCCAAATGGTCTCACATGTGGTAGAAAATGCCGCTCGGTACTTAGCCTTTGTATATGAAAGAACAATTATATATTGCTTCTTGCTGTTCCAAGGAAATTACACCTATACCAAGAACAAAGCAATAGCTTGTAGTCAATCTCCTGTGATTGATCATTAGCATAGTTTGAGTCTATCCAAAGCACCAAAGTTGAATCACATGTATCTATTGGCTGAGATAGACCTAGGTCCAAGGTCCCCCTTAGGATGTTAATGGATATTTTCAATTCACATGTGAGTTTGTGCATGTTCCAATGGGCTTCGCACATTTCTTTTTAGTGTTCATATGGTCACCTATTTTTTTTGTGCTTGGTATATGGCCAATTACTCATCACTCAGTTGGCTAACTTTTATTATTTTATTACTTAATGCCATATTTCTAATAGACTTGATCATGCTAAGGGATATAAAGAAATGTTGTCTGCAAAAAAAAAAGTGTATGACAAAATAGACAAATAAAGTAACACATTTAGGGGTTAGGATTAACATAGAGACAATGAACATAAAAGATAATGACATCTAAATAATGAAGTAGATATAATGCTCAATGTAGCAAATACACTATGCGAGGTGAGTGTTGGATGAAATACACTGGTACACAAATCGGATGCTGTATGTACACGTAGTGAATGCCGGAAGGTCCCCAAGAATAAAGAACTCTACAAAAGCTCATAAAGCAAGAAGAGAGGTTTGCACGACATGAGTCAAAAAGACAAATTGGGTACAATCTCCCCCCATGCCTTGTGTAAGAACTTCACAAGGCATGTATTTATAAATTTATTAATCTCCAAGCTAAAAAATAGCCCAATTTACAATTATCGTGCTTTGGCTTTTGTGTTTGCTTTTGCCCAAATAAAGAATAAAGCGTTTGGGCATTCGAAAAGTCAGACGATGCCCAAATACAATGTCCAATAATAAAATGTTTAAACCAAGTGCCTATGTGCATACAAAAATAAATGTTTGTCAAGCGCTTTAATAAATAAGCATGCCTAAATAAATATTAGTGCCATGCCTTTAATGATAAGGCCTGCACCCACAAAAATGATAATTTTTTCTAGGTAATTTGAATGCACGCCATCACCTGGTGCTTCCCAATGCCACCGGTGCCTGCTCTACACATCAACTGAAGCATTCACAATTGTTAGAAAATAATAAGATAAAATCAACAAAAGTGAATACCTAGCAGTCTTCAGCTACAAAATAAATAAATAGGTTGGAACTCTGTCCTAATCTTAATTTATTATGAGTGGACTCTAAACTCATAAACGTCCATTAATTTAAATATGTATTTTGTGGAATCACCTGCTGTGGAATCACCCACATGCACATTAAATTAATTTGATGCCCGAAAAGGATAGTCGTCACCGTCAACTTCTCACACAAGGAATCCACATTGTGTACGAGCCCCGACAAATGAATATAGTTTTACGGAATCCACCGTGGAATAAAAACCGCATGGAATCCACTGTGGTCTCACGGAATCCACCATGGATTATGCCTCCTAACATCATACACACCTTCAACTCCCATGTCTTGAGGATTGGAGCAAAGAGTATAAGCAAAAGAGTGTATCATACTCTGATGGATCCTAAAATGCAACAACCACTCTTTGTGAGTGCTTGGCATCAACAAATGCAGTAGTAGGATGTTGGATTAGTGCTGATAGATGAGCAATGGTGGGTGTCAGAAACCTGTAAGCACATGCAACAATGATAGACATTAGTGCAACTGAAGTGGTAGGTAAGGTGATGTAGAAAAACATGTAAATGTAGCAATCCAACTGATGTGGACATTAGGTTGGTAGTTTTTCCAATAGGGATGGTGGACAATAATAAAAGACTAAAAAACATAGGCACCAGATGGTAGACAACAATGGCCAACAACTTTGGCTGAGATATTCTTCACATAAGGGGTGTGGATGGCAGTGAGAAGACACTTGTTAGTTGCAAAAATGAGATTAAGACTGAGTGGGCAAAACATAAATATTTATAGATGGATGGGTCCTCCCAAATTAGGCTTTGGCTTATGGGACATAAACACTCTCTAAAAACATGTTTCTTTCAATGAAAGTTTGGTAATTTGAGTTAATTAAGCATATTTTGAGATTGTTTAAGTGACTCCTCAACATGTATTGAAAAGGAACATAATTTGGATCTCTTTCTCCAATAGGGGAGTCCAACCCTAATAGAGGTCTCAATGGCCTTGCAACATCATTCCTGTAACATTATTGGATTTATGTGCAACATTTGAAGAGAAAGATGCATAAATACATTCATTGAGAAGATTTCTTGAAGTGTAAATTTTCAAGCTCCTCAATCTTCTGTGCTCTACGAGGCATGATAGGTTAAAACTCATTGGTGATTGGATATGATCTCATTTCCTTGATGTAGTTAGAAATATCTTCACCATGTCGGAACCTCATGGTGTAACTTATGGAATCCACTATTGCTCAATTCTTGACAATGGCTACTTTGGAGCATGAATTGGTGTAGAAGTGTTCAATGTCATATTCCCTCAGTGAACCTGTTTCTAAAGGAGAGCACCTTCAAAGGGCTAGGTTTTTGTGAGAGTACCTAGCTCTGATACCATGTAAAGAAATAATGGACTGTAGAAAACAAACACAATGATATGACAAATGAACAAATTGAAAAGTAACACAATCATGTTTAGGGTTACCAGAAAGACAATGAACACAAAAGATAATGAAATCTAAATAATGAAATAAGTACATTATTCACAAGCTAGCAAATACACTATGCTAAGTGAAATACTAACCCTTGAACTCTTGTGTCTCAAGAGGACCTTGGTTGATAGTATGAGAAGAAGAGTGTGTCCTACTCTACTGGATCCTGAAACACAACAGACAACCTAAGTGTCTATGAGCAAAAAAAACGTAGTAGTAGGATATAGGATTCTTAAAAAAATGAATAGTCTAATGTTGGAAATCTGTAAACACTAGCAATAATGATGACATGGCAACTGTATGGACCCTATATACTACAATATGCATCAATGCAATTGATGTGGCATCCAAAAAAACAAGTGAACACAGTAGTCCAATTGACATGGATAGGAGAGTGGTAGTCTGATAGGTTATGCAATAGCCCTAGGGGATGTAAATGCAATAAATGCATGTTCTTCTATCCTCATACAATAGTTGCTATAGCTAATAGGGATGATGGACAACAAAATAGAAGGTTGATCAATGGGGCCCTAATGGTAGATAACAATGGCAGCATCTCCTCCGCATGCAACTCCACATACAAGGTGTGGACAACAGTGCTAGAAGGTACCTGCAAGTTAAGATTAAGATCAAGTGGTGGATAGCTTGTCTATTTATAGATGGATGGGTCCTTCCAAATTAGGGTTTGACTTAGGAGATACAAATACTCTCTAGGAACACATCTCTTTGAATGAAAGTTTGGTAATTTGAGTTAATTAAGCATGTTTTGGGACTATTTAAGTGGTTAATTAGCAGGTTATGTATTTTTAGCTCAAGAAGGGCCTATGAATAGCTAGGCACTTCCTCCTCCACATTCATTCATATTATACATCTACATGTAGGTTCTAGTGGAGAGAGGGAGTTGGTGTCGATATCCATATGGCTGGTGACTCACATCGTTTATGTATTGTCTCATGTCTTGGTATATGGATTCCATTTCTTGAGCATATTTTTTCTTTTGAGTTCTTTATGCAATGTTCTTCTTTCTTTCAAAGTGTTTCTATTCTCTCTTCTCTCTTGTGTTATGTGATCTGATACAATAGTTTTATATGCTTTCATCATTGCATCCGCTTTTATTAGAGCTCTGGATTAGAGTTCTCACCCTCTATGCTTGAGTTCTTGGTGTTGTTTTTTGTTGTTGCAAGTCTACGTTTAGATCCTTTTGCTACTGAATAACTGGATGTATATCCTGAACTATTGCAAGTATTCTATAGCCTAGACAACCAATTACTACAATTTTTAATCCTATTTTCATCATGTTTAGCCTATGTTTTGGCTACATCGGGCTACATTTTGTGTTTGTAGATTGAGGTGATCAATTTTCTCTAGAACGATTGCATTAATTGTTGTCTTTGCTAGCATTTCACATAGAGTTTCTTGTGTTTTGCTTTTGCACAGGAAAGCAACATGTTTTTCATGGTTTTGTTGCATTTATTGTCTAAACCACTTGCATTTTTCAAATCTAACCTTGCATTCTTTAATCATTTTTATGCATTTTCTAGTTTTTGAATTATTTTATTCATGGATGACTGCATTTAATTCTCATATTGATTGTGTTTTGTTTTTTGGCATGCATTGTCATATTTTCTCTCTCTTGTAGGTGGGCAACTAATTTTTCAGGCTTTGTTGACTCTTTTTGACCAGATTTTCTCTATTGTAATAATTAATTTCCAATGGACTATCCTTATACTACATGTGAACTTGTGTCATTATAATTTGTGCTTTGTGTTGGCTATAATTTGTCTTTGATTCACTTCTTTACTTTATCTTCTCATTCTATCCTCTGCAAATGGCACCTCCTTTTGTTTCTTTTATAATGATAAACTTCATGCCCCTAACTATTTCACATGGAGTGTTGTCATGAAAACATAGTTTGTGCAAAAACAATTAATATATGTTATTTCAGGAGCTATTTTGCATCCATGTATTCCATATGCTATTGTAGATGATTGGGATTGTGACAACTACGAGCAAATGTGCACACAAAAAGCTATACAACTACATGAAGGCAATCAGATGCATGTAGATATTCTCAAGATAGGGTTGCTTAAGTAATACAATCATGTGAGCACCACTCTACTCCATATGTATGCCAAGTGTGGGCACTTTCAAAAGCACAACATGAGTTTGATAAGCTTTGAGCAATATATGTGGTTTCTTGGAATGTAGCAATCACTAGATATGTCGAGCATGACATGGTAATGAAGCTCTAAAATGTAGAGGGTGCATGGGAGTGAAGGTGTTTTCTAAATGCAATAGATTTTACTTGCATTTTCAAAGCTTATGGTGGCATAGGAGCAATTGATAAGGGCAAATAGATATATACTAAGGTCCATAATGTATCTACTACACAAGGATTTATCAAACTATTTTATGAGAAAAGTAAGCTTACAGTAAGGAATTTATAAATTACGGTGAAAAAGTCATAGAAGGATCAAGAAAATATCACAAAATAGGTTACATAGGGATATATAAAACATGTCATAAACGCATGTGATATATAGAATTTCTACATAGTGAACCCCTTGGGATAGAAATTCTATGTTCAAGTCCAAGTGTAGCCTAAGGGGGCTACATAGGCACAACAAGTGTTGAACTCCAAGAAAATCTATCAAAATTAGTTTAAAAGAAAACAAGATCGGTAGGAATACATCATTGCAATTAGGCGATCATTAACCAAGTTTAGGCATGTAGGGACATAAGAGCATGGTATGCAAGGCCAATCCATAAGGTAAATGTGAGCATAAATTGAAACCACAAAAATCATGAGGGATTATTTAGCATTAATAGAAATCTTTTCATAAGACCATAGCATGACTACAATCAATGGGAAATTATGATAGCCAATAGCAATAGCAAAACGCCATTAGAAAATGTTAAGAGGAGCTATGTAGTAGGCATGATTCAAAGATGCTTTGTCCATACTACATAGCATGAAAGTTATCACTAGATTCAATAGAAAATAGTCGAGTCAACAGAGGTTACATTCCACTACATTTAGCAAAGGGTTGTGTTAACAAGGGTCACATTGGCAAATCTATTAGCCAACCTATGCTAGTTCTATTAGTTTGTCATCTCATGGTTGTGAGCTCCTCTCAAAGTCTAACAAAGAGATAGGATCTCTAGTAGTTTAGGTGCATTTTCTTTATTTGTTGGCTTCTTGTATGCATTCCTAGGCCAATTAGTGCTTTCCACAGTCTGCCTACACTTGTTGGGACATTATCATTGTCGTATGGGATTTTTCAAGGTCACCCCTATTTTTTGGCATTTTTTTCTTCACTGACAAGCATTTATTGTTGGTTGACTAGCATTTGTAGCCTCTCTTGATGCAAGTCGACTGGATTTGGGAATTTATGGCTATTTATAGCCAGACCCCCCACTTGGTAGACATACATACTCTTTAATCTTCAATTTCCCTTTGCAAGTATACACTCCAACTCTCCGTGGTTGGTGCTACCATCATCATTGGCTAGATCTGGTGCCCTCATTAAAGCTTTGGGCTTCATGCATGGATTGATTAGTCCATCATCATTGTATTAGCATTCTTCAATCAGTGTAGTATTCTTTCTTCATCTTTTGTTTTCTCTCTTTCTCTCTCTTTGCTTCTCTCTATGTTCATGTTTCTCTTCTGTTTTGCACTCTCACATCGTATCATCACCTAATTAAGGATTCCCTTCTATTCATCTTTCACAGAAGGCTCCATCCTAAATCAGGATGCCCTCCTTGATACCCTTGCAATTGCCTATCTTACCTTCATTACCCAAAGAAGAAAAACTCAATGGTTCAAACTATTCGTTGTGGTCATGTAAGGTGGAGTGCATACTCGACACCTTCAATCTTTGGGCTCTTATTTCAGATTCCATCCCCCATCCTATGGATGATCCAACAAATGGTACTTCTATGGATTGTGCACCCTTGTGATGGCTCAACTCTAAAGCTTGATTATTTCTCGTTATGAGTTTATAGGATTCTATCCTTGTGCATGTTCACAAGTTGAAGATTTCAATGGAAGTGTGGAAGAAGCTTACGTCTTTGTATTAGCACAAGATGTTTGCTCATAAGATTTCCCTTGAGAAGAAGCTGCAAATGCTCAATCTTGATGATTCCTTGTCTATGAAGGCACACATCACAAAGATGGAGGACATGAGAGGTGAGCTTTGCTTTCTTGGTCGGATGATATTCTCTAAAGACATGGCCATGATCCTTTTGATTCAATTTCCATCTCCTTAGTTCGATGTCCTCTACACCAACCTTATCACATCAAGGACTTGGGAGACACTCTTATGGAAGGATCTTTCACCTCTTGTCTTGGAGCACGACAAGTGACTCAAAGAGGTTGGGGCTAGTGGTTCTAGCTCCACTAAGGCATTTATTGCAAGTATAGGTGGAGGAAAGAAGAAGGAGGCCCGGACAAGAAGTATGAGGGCAAGAAGGATGAGAAGCAAGAGAAGAAGCCCAAGTGCCCACACTATGGGAAAGACACTCATCCTGAGGAGAAGTGTTGGCAAAGGTATCCCCATTTGAAGCCAACGGAGAAGGATTTGGAGGATACAAGGGTAGCCTTGATGACAATAGAGTTTGCCTTTATGCATGTATTTGCTAAGGAGGATACATGTTTTGCTTCTTCTACTTAGGAGAAGTTTTGGCTGGTTGCCAATGGGATCTCTTCTCACATGACCTATAGACAAGTTTGGCTTCAAGATTTGGATATCAAAGGGGGGCATAGTCACCATTGGTGACAACTCTACCGTTCCTGCTTAAGGAGTGGGGGCTATTCTTTTACTTTCAGACATGTAGTCTTCTTTAGCCAAAGTTCTCTATGTACCTGTAATATGCCAACTGTCCACGCACTTTTTTAGCAGTCCATTGAGAGATGAATCTAAGCGTCACCACTCGGTACTTCCGTGGAATGTTATGGGGTTTGTCACCCAAGGTCTCTCGAGTCCACCTTGCAATGGAACGTTCACAGCCGAACCCACTAGGATTGACCTGAAACTTGGGTTTCTAGTGGACAAGGTCTCTTGATAGCATTCTAGCGTCGGATTCTGGACATCCTACTTTACATAAAGATACCCAATCCAAAGCAGATCCATGCTGCACTTGGTTCAAAGAGAATTGGGAAATGAGAGGGATGTGCTGCTCAACCTCTCTGCCCCTAGGGCATAGTCCCATTTCAGTCCCCTAAAATGGCATGAATCAGGTTCTATCCTAACAATATCTAAAGGTCAAACGACGATAAAACCTTGTGAGAAGCCTCCTAGTTCTCTGTGACCAGCCTACTATAGGACAAACCCGTTGGGGATTCCACCCACCCACTTTCCTTAATAGCTTTAGTTTTCTCATTAGGTTCTACCACATTTATGTGTAATACTTAAAATCAGCTTCCTTAATTAAGCCTTTTAGGGAACAGGGTTTATTCATGTAATTTATGTCAGAGACACGAATATAGAGCAAGCAGTCCTTTGACAAACAAGTTCAAACGAGTTCCTTAACTTATCTCAAGCTAATCTTTGTCTCCTGCCCATATAAGAGAATTATATATTCCCTTCTGTCCAATAGAAGTACCCCATCTGCCTTGCAGAAGTAATTGGTCCAAATCACATGACACCACAAATTCCATCCATTATCTAGAATAGGATCTTCCAATGCCATAGACATTGGGCTCATGGCAGTCTACAACTCTGTTCTGGACTCGGCAAGGGGTGTCCAAAGCTCCACTGACCCCAAGCAACCTAGGAGTGAGACACACTTTCCGTGGTTGGCCTTTTCACCACTCGACCTTTGGCCCATGAATCGAGTAGTGCCCTCTCGGGTTGAAATGAGGCATGATCTTGGAGATGATCCACCCACGCAAATATCCTTCCTTAATTAATCCAATTTGAGAGTCTAACACACTCAAGGCAATCAGCCTAATATCATCTTCCAAGAAGACATTCCTTTATTTCCCATGGCAATTTGTCATCACATACCCCTGCCATGAATTTACCATCAACCACAAGCACTTGGAATAATCATCTAAATCACATCCCAACAATCAGTTTAATGCAATAGCATTTAGGATGTTATTTGATCAATCAACAAAAACAATGGTATCCTTTTCCAAACATTGCAAGAATAGTCGCGATAACCTTTCTATCATGTATTTGCTCTCCCCCTTGGAATCAGGAGTGGTTCCATGTAAATTTTACTTAACACACCTTCTTTCGACTAAGGCATATGTTAAGGTTTCAAACACTGTACAAGACATAAGTTCTATCAATCACTTACATTGGTCGATAACCTAGCCTTCTTCCCAACAAGTACAAAAGCATCGGTCTTTCCCTTGACTTAGGTTTCCTAATCCCTAGAGCTCTCCACTTGCCTTTGAAGTTTAGAATTGTAGTTTGTACCTAGCCCAATTCCTGAATAGAATTGATAAACATAGTCGCTATCAGATGGATCTCAAGGCATCTTAGGTCTTAATCCTTATGATTGCTGTTTGTGCACATTATTAAGATTCCTAATCTATCAAACATGAGCTATTAATGAGAGCTTGGGCAAAGGTCTATAACTTCGAAATGATTCTCTTCTAAACTAAGTTTCTTACCATGCAATCCTTCAGGCATGCAAGTTGCAACATATACCTTCGAAGTGATGAAAACGCACCTACTATTGCAAGGATGGGAAGTTGACAAATGCTTGAAGCCTTATATGTTGTTTAAGAATTTATCGCATAGCATCTAAGTACAATTAACTTCTCTTGATACACACATTTGGGGAATTCAATCCTTCAAATATTTGCAATGTAGTTTATCATTTTCAATGTCCTATTCTTGTGTGGCATAATACGGCCTTGGCGTGTCTCATGAGAAAATCAAGCAAGCATCCATCAATTTGCAAATACATTACTTACAATTGGACCCGTGGTTGGATTGGCAATTATGCCTTTGCTTGAGGCTTCATTGCTTGTGGAGGGACTGCCATCTGGGTGCAACAATATCTGCTTGGGTGCCATCCCCAATCTCTTTTCTTTTAGACGTGCTTCGCACAGAACTTCCTCGTCTTATACTTGATTAGCGGGGCCATTTGGGGAAGGAATTAAGCTGCGGGGTGGGTGACAATCTTACGGGAATAGATAAATGCGTGTGGCCACCCTCTTAGGAGGGGAAAGGGAGGAGACCCTTCTGGCGGGGGCCTCTCTTTCTCTCTCTTTCCCTCTCTGCCACCTCTCCCTTTCTCTCCCTCTCTCTCTCTCCCTCTCTCTCTCTCTCTTTCTCTCCCTTCTCACCTCTCCCTCTTCTTCTTCTTCTTTTTCTTCTTCTTCTTCTTCTCCTCTCTCCCTCTCCCTCTCCCTCTCCCTCTCCCTCTTCTTCTTCTTCTCTTCTTCTCTCCTCTCTCTCTCTCCCTTTCTCTTCCTCTCTCTCTCCCTCTCCCTCTTCTTCTTCTTCTTCTTCTTCTTCTTCTTCTTCTTCTTCTTCTTCTTCTTCTTCTTCTTCTTCTTCTTCTTCTTCTTCTTCTTCTTCTTCTTCTTCTTCTTCTTCTTCTTCTTCTTCTTCTTCTTCTTCTTCTTCTTCTCCTCTCTCTCTCTCCCTTTCTCTTCCTCTCCCTCTCTCTCTCCCTCGGCAGCAAGAAAGGGGGCAAAGAAGTAATGTCACCTTCGCACTATAAATTGGGGGGGGGGGATTTTATAGGTGGTGGGGGTGTATTATTGGGGGGAATGTGTGGAAGAGGTGTGGTGGTGGTCTTTTCCCACCCACCACTTGTCATAAGCATGGCAACTTGAGAGGGGGGGAAGGTAATAGGCCCATGGCCTCTCTCCATCATCTTCATCTACTTCTTCTTCTCCCTTGTTGTCATCTCCATCTGCCTCTTCGATGTATCCTTCCCCTCCACATCATCACCTCCTCCATTGATGCTATCATCACTGTCGTCCACTCTACATCATCAACTTCCTCCCCCGTCATCTTCACGTTATCTCCCCCTCCCTCCCCAGCTGTCAGCGTTGATAGGGGGTGTAATAATAAATTTTTTGAAATATTTAATTCATTTTGGGGGGTCATATGGTCCACGAAGGAAATATTACAGTACCAAATTTAGGTTTTAACCTATTGTTTGTTCATGGTCTTACATGGCTTGGTGCTTGCATGGTATTTACATAGGATGTAGTGATAGTGGAGGATGCTTCTATAAGTGCTGCTCTTTGGGCATGATCATTGGAGGGTGGGCTTTAGACTCTCATAGCCTTAGCCATGAGATCTTCCCATGAGCACGGGATGCTTTGGCATGCTCATTATGGTCATCTAAATTTTGATGCTATACGATGAGTTTCTTAGAAGAAGATAGTGGAGAGACTTCTTGATTTCCCTTCTATTCACACTTTGTATCCTAGTTGTTTTAGGGGCAAGCAACATGGGCAACCACATCCCTAGGTTGCCACTAGGAGGGCTTCTACCATGTTTGAATTGGTTCACATTAAACTTTGTGGACCTATGGGCATGGTCTCCCTTGGGAAGGCCAAGTATCTGATGCTGATTATTGATGACTTTAGTAGTTATGTGTGGCCTTATTTTCTAAAGTCTAAGAGCAAGCTATACTCCCATTTTTAAGAGTGGAAGGTATTTAAGGAGACATAGAATACTTCCAAAGTTCATGGCATATGAGCAAACCATGGTGGAGAGTTTACTTCTAACTTGTTTTCTCAATTTTGTAGGGATCACAACATTCAAGTGGAGTATACCCATCTGAAAACACCCTTGGAGAATGGTGTGGTAGAGCCCGTGAATTGGACCATGCTAGAGATGGTTTTCAGAGCATCATGGTATTTCTTATTCCCTTTGGGATGAGGCAGTGGCTACTGCGGTTCACATATGTAATTGTTCCCGACTTTTACAAGACATGAATCCTATAAGGCATTCTTTGGTCAAAAGCTATCCATGTCTCACTTTTGCATCTTTGAATGTGATGCATTTGTCCATGTTGGACAAGAAGAAGAGGAAGACGAAGCTTGACTCAAAGTCTAGGACATCTTTGTGGGCAATAGCACTAAAATGAAGGGCTATCTACTCTACATCAATGAGGAGGATTTAACTTCCCTTGGTGTGAGGAGGAGTCCCTACCCCAAACAAGTGCATTATAGGTACTAGAGGCTACTTAGTCTCCCTTGCAGCAATATGAGCCTATTTGGGTTCCTCATTGGTATAGAAAGCTTGTACAAGATTTTGATGTTTCTCACATTCTTGCCTTCCTATAGGTCCACATAGATCAACTCACTTACAAGCCCAATAGAATATTCACTTTTTGTGAATATACTCTTATGTCATAGATTCTTCATGCCAATGAGCTTGCTACAATTGAGGAGGCTCTTGCACAAGATATTTGGCATCACACCATGTATAGGAGGGGCTTGATTCTATCAAGCATAATCACACTTGAAAATTGGTTCCACATCCCCCAAAGAGGAAGGTGATAGGTGTAAAGTGGGTCTATAAGACCAGGTACCTTGCAAATGGTTCCTTGGATAAGCACAAAGCTAGGCTTGTTGCAAAGCTTTTTATTAGAGGGTAGGTTTGGACTTTGAGACTTTTAGAGCTCAAATATTTACTATTCGATATATTTTGGCTCTTACAGCCCACCACAACTAATCCATTTATCATACGGACATCAAGTTTGCCTTCTTGAATGGTGTCCCTAAGGAGGTTGTTCATGTTTCATAGCCTCTCGATTTTCTTGTATAGGGGAAGGAGGACCATGTTTACAGATTGCAAAAGGACCTCTATGGCCTAAAGCAAGATTCTCATGCTAAGTACCAGAGGATTGATCGATTCTTTTCTACAGAGTGGCTTCTATCAATCATCTCATGACTCCAACCTATACTTCAAGGTTGAGGGTGAAAGGCGTGTCTTGCTCATCTTGTACATGGATGATCTTATCATTACGATAAGCTCTCCTTAGGAGGTTGATCATACTCAAGACATTTTGAGATAGGAGTTTGACATGATGGATCTTGGGATCACCTTTTCCTTGGATTGGAGATCTATAAACTATCACAGGGTATTTTTATTTTGCAGCACAAGTATATCTTTGAGCTTCTCTCAGAGTTTGATATGGCTGATTGTCAGCCTCTTTCTTGCAAGTCCAAGCTTTTGGTAGCCCCAACTCCCCTTACAACAAATGCCACCCATTATAGATGTCTTGTTGGCTTCCTCATCTAGCTTATTCACACTTAGAAGAATATTTCCTTTGTTGTCTTCTTTCATGAAGACTCCCACTCAGGAGCATTGAAGAGTGGCTTTGTGCATTCTTCGTTATTTATAAGGGACTTGATCCTACGGGATCATGTATGGAGAGGGGATTACTCTCTCTAGTTGGAAGGATTTTGACTGGGCAAGTGATGTGGATTCTCGATGGTCCACTCTAGGTTATGTATTTTCCCTTGGCTTGAGAGTTATCTCATGGAGTAGCAAGAAGTAGCATATTGTGGCCCTTTCTTCTACAAAGATAGAGTATCGTGCATTATGTTCTACAACTATGGAGGTAGTCTAGCTTCATCACATGTTGGTAGAGATTGGCTTTCCTTAGCATGGACCTATGGAGTTGTGCATGGATAACTAGAGTGTTGTAGCTCTAGCAAAGCTCTACTTCATGCTCGCACAAAGCACATCAAGGTTTAGTACCACTATGTTCGAGAGTAGATCCTGGATTTTGAGTTAGCAATGGCCTACTGTCCAATGGAGGACAATGTGGAAATCTCTTCACAAAGTCTTTTCCCAAGCCTTCTTTGCTTCATCACATGAGGTTTTTGGGTCTTTAGACACTCTGAGAGGGCATGTTAGCGCTAGTAGTTTAGGTGCATTTTCTTTATTTGTCAGCTTCCTCTGTGCATTCCTAAGCCATTTACTACTTTCCAAAGTCAACCTATACTTGTCAGACATTATTAGTGTCATCTGAGATTTTTTCAAGATCTCCCTATTTTTCTAGCATTTTTTTCTTTAGTGACCAGTATTTATTGCTAGTTGGCTAGCATTTATGGCCTCTCCTAGTGAAAATTAGCTAGATTTGGGTAGTTATGGCTATCTATAGCCAATCCCTCCACTTGGTAGACACACACACTCTTCAATCTTTAGTCTTTCCTTTGTAGGTGCACACTACGACACTCCGACTCCCAATGCTTGGTGCTGCCATCATCCTTAGCCTGATCTAGTCTCTGCTTCTCTCTGTGTTCCTGTTTCTCTTCTATTTGTTGCACACTCTTCTATGTGTTGATTGATTCCAAGGTAGCATGGCACTTCAATAAAGAACAACTGTTATATCAATGGCATGCTTTTCTTTTGCAAGTTGCATTCAACATGTGATATATGCATCAAACGATACTTTTGCAACCTAGTCTCATGTTCTACTTGCCATTTCAATATGCTGCCTTGATCATCAAATTTAATTCATTCCATTGTATTGGCACTTTATTAAACCAATATTTATGAAGGCTTGGAAAAATGGAATGCAATTTAGAGCTCCTAGAGCTCTAAACTAGATTTTTTTGCTCCAAGCATTTAGGCATCTTATATCCATGCATCATATACATAGGATGTGAGTGTACATCCATGAAGGCTAGTGCCAACCATTTCAGAGCTCCCAAAGCTCTAAAGTAGATTGTTTTGTATCCAAGAATTTACACAACTTATATCCATAGTGTATCCATACACCATGTACACAGGATGTGAGTGTATATCCATGAAGGATCATTATGTATCCTGTGAGCTTGAAGATGGATCATGCAACCATATCATGTGCTACATTCATATGACTATCTTTCCATTCATATGTGATATGGCATTTGTGGGAATATTCAACCCCAGAACTAGTTGGACCTTGTAGGTATTTGCCATCTAGGTATCATACTAATTGCATATCCAAAAATTGATTTTATCATATCCTCTCATCTTGAACCTAGTGAAAAGTGTGCAATATGATAATATGTCACAATTATTAACAAAATATGCACATGCAACATAGGTATAAAATGTTTTTAAGCATTTTTTACTATTGGACTAGTTAGTGCATAAGACAACTATTCATCATGTTGAAGCAAAGATAGCTACTACTACACATGTTCTATAGCATGAGCTCCCTCTACATTTTGGTTCCATTGCCAGGACCAACAAATTCAAGCTTGAGCACTTGTGCGCCTCGAATCGAGCATTGAAGTAGGTTTTCCTAGAACTAGTACTTGAGGTAGATAGATAGGAAACACAAGAGTTTGAAGAGGTATTCAATCTCCTTAGCAAGTAAGTTTTTGGGTTTTGGATTTGGAAGAGTAGGTTGGAGTAGTGTAGGTATTTGCTTTGTGATTTGGATGCATTAGGGTAGGAAAAAACAAAGAAAAAAAAGGAAAACATGCATTAGGGTTTTTGTTATCATAACATGGCAAGAGGGTTTGATTTATTTATTGATTTGTATTTTGGAGTTTATTTGCTATTCCAGGTATATACAATCCTTCATTAGGGTCTATTCTTACATTCTAGAAGTTTGTGCGACCCCTTATAACCAAAATCATTATAATTGAGTTGATTTTCGTCATCCCTGGAAACTTGTCCATGCAGGAATCAGACACTATTACCAAAGTCCAATTCCCAAAATCGGACTTGGAGGGTCCAATTCCCAGAATTAGACACTCAAACCAAAGGCCTTATTTGATTTTAAAAATCAGACTACTAAAATCGGACCCTGCTACGTCATCACTCAGATCACCTTGTCCTATCCAATTCTAAGAATCAGTCAGGTGGACCTACTACCTATCCGATTGGATGCTCGACTCATTTGATTTTGAAAATTGGACGTATCCAAAATGGACTAGCCACCATGCCGTCTGATCGGACACACCCTGTCCGATTTTGAAGATTGGACATACCCTATTCGATTTTGACAATCAGACATACTTGAATCGGACCATTGGTAAATTGGGCGTCCGATTTCCAGAATCGAATCTGCACAATTAGACACACATTGATAGATAAATTTGGGAATTCGGCATATCCCAGGTGATGTAGAGTGCAACCTGCACTAGGAGAATTCATCGAATGCCTTATAGACAGTTGCAGACCTAGAAATCATAGTCGAATGATCGGGAACAGTGCTGACACACTTAGCAGCAAATTCGACATGCTTAGAGCTGTAGGCTGACCAAAGGACCCTAAATTGACCCTAAACAAACCGAATGACACGAGGAAGACCCTAGCAAGCAACAAGAAAGGCTAGGAATCGAGCTTAGAGCCCTATCAGGCCATGAACGCAAGCAGGAGTGCAAAAACTGGATAGTCATCTTGTCTTTGCACTTGTAATGTTGTCCAGCACTTGAAGTACAATTAAGAAAAACTGAAAACCTGATTGCGCACAATGCATGGAAAAGAGTACACACACATACACACACCAAGTGACTGTGAATTGAAAATTGCTTGTAATTAACAAGGAACTCACATAGACATAATAACCTGAAGGAACCCACCAGTAAGAGAAAACTCGGATACATAGTTGGGTGATTGAAACCCCAGGTGTAGGATTAAGCTGAAAAAGCAATAGAGAAACCAGGCAGGGGCAGTATTCATCGGAGAAGTGGATCTACCCAACCTAATCAATCTCATCGACAACCTAATGGAGCGCGAGACCACAAACATGGTAGAGAACATCGCAGATGTGTGAGGTGTTTGCCAGGCTCATTCCAAGGCGCACCTTTTTGTAGTCCATCAATAGGTTTTCCAAATGACGCCACTCGGGGCTCCCTTGGAACATCACAAGGTTTTTCACTTAGACCCCATTGAGTCTACATCGCAATGGAAGAGTTTCGGCCAGAACCCACTAGGATCGACCTAGATTTCTGGGTTCCTAAAATCAGACGGGTCTCATAACAGCTAGCTATCATCAGTAATTTCAAGTTTTCACTTCTACATGATTACTCGATCTAAAGTGGACTTGCCATTGCACTTGGTTCAAAGAGAATGGGAGAGGGAGGGGACTGTGGTACATCAACCCTCCTACCCATAAGGAAAAATCCTATTCCGGCCCCCTAAAACAATGCAAGTTGGTTTTACCTAATGACTAGTTGGTCAAATTATCATGTTCCTATTTCTATCGTTGATTTAGAAAAGCTCCTAGCTAATCAGGGGACCACCCTACCATTGGACGGATCCATCGGGGGTTACGCCCACCCGCTTTCCTTTGATGATAGAATCATCTTTTGTTTTTCAATTATTTACAACACATTTATTGGAACATATACAACCATCTTCCTTAATTAGTTTGTTAAATCACAGGTTCCTTCACGTAATTTATCTCATGGACATGCATACAATTGAAATAACCCTTGAGTAAAACAAATTTCTTTATTATATTGAAAGTTTATTACAATTTTCATCTTTTCGACCACCCTGCAGGGAAGATATACAGAATTCCATGAGGGTATTCTGCCCACCAAGATTCCACCCTTATGACTAGTATTTAGGGTTCCAAGATCCCATCCTAGGTCATGAAGGGGCTTGTTAGATTCTAGGAGTAATGCAAAATTTATGGCCAGAGCCCCCCTTAGCACCCACATTTCCTACTTCCTGAGACTATCCCTATGGATAGACCTTTCAGTGCCTCTTGAAGCAATAACCACGACCCCCTTAGAGTAGGGTCTCGTATTAGCTTGGAGGTAGCCTAGCTCGACCTTTCCTTTCATCCTGTTTGTCAATGTTTTTAATCAAAGATCTAGATTCTAGCAAACACAAACAATTCTTTCAAACAATGACAATCATACCATCGTGCAATTCATAGCTTCCATAGCCAAGGTAGACCTTATCCTAATGCAACCTTACATTCTAATAAGGATTCTCCTCCCCATAAAGAAGTGTTGAGTATATCTCTTACAACGTGTTAAGCAAGACATGAATTTTCTGTTTGGGGCTAACTTACCCAAAATCAGTGAATTTACTTTAGAAAAAATATTGTGACAATAATTTAATGAGATGATTTACAAGACCCTTAAATAGATGTTCACTTTTCATAACAAGCGTTAATCAACCTTAACCTTGTCGCGTTGAGAATGTATTGAGTTATCTTATTAATCTTAAGTGTGCATAATAGTCTTTTACTCATTTCGTGCAATATCCTCCGCCATTATTCCCATCATGATCTTACGAATTATTATCTTGATTAATCTAACTACAAATCATAGGTAGTAAGTAGTTAACCATTTATGGTGTATTAATATGCTCTCTAGATAAAATTGTCAAGTTGTGTAAGTAAAAAATATAGAAGCTAATATTTTATCTAAAAATTCAGCATAAACCTTTTTATTTTATGTGACAAAATAATAACCTAGTGGTTAATAACATAGTTTAGCACGACGACATTGGGAATTTCGTCTTTGCTCGTGCTTGCATTCGCCACACCCAATGTTCTGTTTGGTAGTGGCAACTTCAGCAACCTTGGTACTCCCGTATCTCTGGCAATATCCATTCCTTGACCGGTTGTGGTGGTTCCCATGCTCTTTTCACCTCGTTGTTTTGGAGCCATTGTTCACAAGTGGATTCGAGAGATGGAGGAATGAATTTGGGATGGGAGAGCATAAGAGAAGATGGCTTAGTTGAAGACCAAGACAGGGGGATTGAGCTAACTCTCTCCCTCGCAGCCTCTCGGGGTAACCCCTCTCTCTCTCTCTCTCTCTCTCTCTCTCTCTCTCTCTCTCTCTCTCTCTCTCTCTCTCTCTCTCTCTCTCTCTCTCTCTCTCTCTCTCTCTCTCTCTCTCTCAGTTTATAAACTGCGATTGCGAGGTGCGCGATTTCGCCAATCCTTCTTTTTGTATTAAATCTCCAAAACTGACTGAAAAACCACTTGCTTGTTTTACATGACACCTTGTTCTAGAAGTTTCCATAGCTTTTTAGGATATTTACAATAAATAATATCCCAAATATAAAAGATACACTAGTTTTGTAAAAAAACCTAGTATTTTTGGACCATCCATATTATAGACATTGACACTAATGACTAATATGGCTAATAACCCTTGTTCATGTTGTAACTTTAGTGGATGGGTACAATTCTTGTGAGTCCGGAAAAAATATCGAGTTAGGATCCTTAGGTTTTTGAAAAATTAAATTAAATTGTTAGTTAATTTTCACTTTAGTTAGTAACCTTACTAACTTACTAATTGACTAACTAACTTTTGAACTAACCAACTAACTTTTAATTGCATGGAAGTATTACAAGATGGTAGACACAATGAGGAGCTTGATCTAGGAGGTTTTCCAGAGAAGATCCAACATAAAGTGAATGAATATGATGCTCAAACTTGGCTAGACCACCATGGCAAACATGTGGAGGCTGTCATAGCAGATCTCGAAGAGGAAAGAAAGATAGCATGCAAGGCTTTGCAAGGCATAGTGGCTTATAACTAGGATTAGCAGACTAGGAGCTTGCGCCAGAACATGAAAATGCGAGAGATCCAACAAGTGCTAGCCCTAGTAAGCAGAAATCGGACAGGACCAAATGCAGAGAGAGAGAGGGCGCTAGAAGGAGACCTCATGTTGAGTGAGCATCTTATGAAGTGATTGTTAGATAACACATGGCAGCAGAGAAGAGTACCGTGGCATCAGCAATGTCACTAATCGCAGGACTAGGAGTTAAATAGGGCTCCAAGAGCCAATAAAAAAATCCCAGTTACCACGAAACAACTGGATAAATACCAATCGAATGATGATCCATACAACTTCGTGGAGCAGTTCGAGTAGGTTTGTGAGGCCAACAACCTCACCGATCTTACTCAACGCTCATAAGCATTTGGTCTATGCTTAAGCAATAAGGAAAGGACTTGGTACAAAAGTCTAGATGCTGTTGAGCCAGCCAACTTCAATAGCCTTGAAAATCCCTTCATTAAGAGATTCTCTGAGCCAGGGTACTTCAATACCTGCTAGTACGACTGATGAATGTCAAACAGAGGGACAAGGAAGATATCCGGGATTACGTGACCCACTAGAGGAGTCTCTTCAAGAGAATCCCAACTGGTGAATGACCAACCAAGAGAGCAATGTCCACAGTATTCAGTAATGGAATATGAAGCGAAGAGCTCTATAAGGCCTTGAAAGGCAACTCGAGCTTATAGTGAGACACGCTGGCTAGGGTCTTTGAAGAGGCCATTAGAGTGGACGACCAAATCAAGGAGAGAAAATCCACGAGCTCGAATAGAGAGGAGACTACCTTTAGGAATTCCAAGAGAGCTTCGACGATAAGCGAAAGATCAAACCCAAGTACTTAGGATAAAGGCAAGGGCACTGTCTCAAGCTAGGAGCTAGTAGAGATGAAGATAGAGCTAGCTAGATTACAAGAGATGATGAGATGACCAACACGCCCTCATGTCCAATGCATGTATTGTGGTAAAAATCACATGCCAGAGCTGAGTGTCAGGACCCTCGATCCCGACCGTGTGCTAATTGTGGTAGGTTCAACCATGATGCCGTGCATTGCAGACTGTCGAGGAGACTCTTATATCCACAACCATACAATCGACCTTGCCACTCATAGGATGGAGATAAACCCTATGGGCATACCTAGACCACTTGGACCCTATGTGGCCCATCCACCGAGTGATGCTCGAGTCCACTATGTGGAGGAGCCGAATGACGAAGAGCCTTACGTGAACCCTTACATCTCGTATGATCAAGAGGGAAATGCAGTCCTTATGGACTACCGACCAGTACTAGTGATGGTGTTAGGTAGAGAGGAAGAGATAGAGGCATACGAGGGCAGACCCAAGAGCTCGTGTTGGACTTGCGGTCACCCAGGATATATCTCTTCGTGTTGCCCTGAAAGGGAACAAGCAAATCGAGTGACAAGGTTGACCTCAGATGCATTGAATGCAGAATCACACATCTCTTTGTTGATTGCCCTAGACAGAAGCCATTCTCTAATTCAGCAAACGAGCCATCAGCCCCATTGGGGTTGTTCGATATTGAGACACTCGACAGGGAGCATCTTGTTACATGTCATGACTTGCACACAAACAAAGGAGGCTGACATATCATTGCTAGGGCCCAACAACTTAGACGAAGCCTCAATTGGAAAGAAGAGCCATAGGAGAAGAAAGAAGAAACGAGACTCAAAGGTCACACTGAAAACAAAGAGTGCTATAATGCCATTTGCTGGAAAGAAAGTGATAGATGCAGAAGCAGAAACGTCAGCTCCAAGGATGGCTAAGAAGGGAAATGAGAAGGTTGGGGAGTACCCCAACCTAAAGTGCCAACTCGAAGCCATCAAAAAGGTGAAGGAGTGGTGAAAGAATCCCCGGAACACCTAAAATATGCTGAGCCCATGTTGGAAGACGAGATCAATGATCTCTCAAAAAGCATGAGCACACCAATGTCTCCTCCACGACCAAAATTGAGAGACGCAGTTGCACCACAAGCAGTGCCATATAGACAAAGCCTAAATGCTATAGGCTAGTGAATCAATCAAGGCCATTGGCTAGGAAGCGCATGGACATGAGAGTGGCAAGCAGCTAGCAATCTCCTCACCACACTGGTGACCACCCCCGTGACATTAAGCCTAGAAGATCTACTTAGGCAGTATCTACCGTTGTGGCAAGAGCTAAAATAGTGGGTTTAAGGGTAAATGGAGCAAGTTGCCACTGACTTGCACCAACATGATGTAGAGACACAGATATCGAGTCTGACGCTATACTCAGTGTCTAAATCCTTACACATCAATGCTTTTTGGGAGGGCATTGAAATGCATGCTATCTTGCCAGTCCTAGCTCTAGGTGACACCACAAGGAAAGGAATTGTAGACACAGGAGTGGGAGTAAGTGTGTTGAGCCATGCAGTGCTCAAAACCTAGGGTAATCCACCCATGAAGACGGCTAGGTTTAACATCACATTGGTTGATGGGATGAAAGTGAAGCCATTTGGCATATTAAAGAATTGACCAGTAAAGATCGCATGAGTCAATTCTCGGTTGATTTTATAGTCACGAAGGGAGTGGACTATGACATCCTGATAGGCTGACCCTGGATGCACAATGCGAGAGTCATAGAAGACTGAGGCAATGGTCTAATCTTCCTAGGAAATTGAACAGAAGCCGTAAGAGTAGAGATGGACACATGGAAGACTACACCAGTTGACCTAGATGCCATCTCCACTATGCTGAAGAGTGATGGCCAGAATAGAAAATCTTACAGGCCATTGGCTAAGTATATCTCTTGTCCTGAGGACGAATGGGATTGGAAGCATGTCCTCGCTACAACCAACCTGCCATTCTTAGACAAGAAATAATGTAAGCAAGCTACTAAGGTAGTTGGCAAGATTCAAGGAGAGCCCTCAGTGCCAATCTACACGATGTGTAGGAGCGTGCAGAGAAGACCCAATTCCATCATATTCCAAGTACTACCAAATAATAAGAGAGAGCTCCATGAGATCTTAGAGAACCTGACCGACAAGTTAGCTGGCAACCCATCAGCAAACCTTAAACCACTTGAAGATCTTTTGAACAAACCAAAGTGGTAATGGACCAAAGTGCACGACTTAAACTTGATGTACAATTGGGCCTTAGTCATCGAGGAGAAGGACAAGACATATCAAGACTTAGGAGATGACCAGCAGTCAGACGAAGATAGCTCTAATGATGAATATGAGGACTGTTGTCCCTTCAATGACAAGAGTGAAGGGGAAATTGACACAATAGAATACGACACTGAGGGATAGGTTATAGAGCAAATATGAGTAGACTCCAAACCACGCAAGGGAAATGCCTTTAGAATCGAAAGAGGAGTCATGCACATGGATTGTGATCACACCTAGTTGGAGCACATAGGCACAATAGACTTTGAGCAAGAATGCCTAGCCCAACCAAGTGCCACACCATTGCTTAGGATGGATTCACCATTGGAGCTACAACCACCAGGAGAGACTCCCTCTTCTACCGAAGATGGAGAGTTTGATTCCGAATTGGAAGTAAACTCAAATAGTGATCTCGAAATACCTCGACCTTCTAAGACTACATGCACCAAAGGGAACTTACCCATCCACCTCAGGTGCCGAAGGTTAAAGGAGGAAAGAAGAAAACAACCTAAGGATGCGCAGGCAGAGGAGCAAAGAACACCGTAAGACCTACCAAGGAGATTCACTAAGTTCAAGAAAGGCGATAAGGGAGTGATCTTGCTGGGAGCCAAATGCCAGGGGCAAGCAAGCAAACCAATAGAAGGACCTGCCAAGGTCAAGGAGGTCAATTTAGCCAAGGAGGGGGAGACACCCTGACCTGTCTTTATAGCCGATGACCTGATTGAGAAAGAGGAAGCAAGTCTCATTTCTCTCTTGCAAGAATATATAAACGTCTTTACTTGGTCCTTGGAGGAACTCAAAGGGGCAGAATCGAGTGTAGTGACTCACAATATATCCATGGCACCCGACGTAATGTCGGTCAAGCAGCAACTATATCCAATGAATCCAAAGCATGCTCACATTGTCAAGGAAGAAATTGCTAAGCTAATAAAAGTAGGATTCATCTACGAGATTGAGCACACAGACTAGGTTTCACCCATAGTTATCGTACTAAGAAGAACGGGAAGATTAGAGTGTGCGTCAACTACAAAAAGGTAAACGTTGCTACGAAGAGAGATAATTATCCATTGTCATACATTGAGCACATGCTTGAGAGAGTGATTGGTAAAGAGGCCTATAGTTTCTTGGATGGCTTCTCGGGGTACAATCGGATGCAAGTGCACCCTGATGATAGGCATAAGATTGCCTTTTCCACTGAGCGAGGCATCTTTGCCTACATAGTCATGCCCTTTGGGTTGACTAATGCACCAACTACTTTTCAGAGGCTCATGTGTACCACCTTCAAAGACATGCTTAGGAAGCAGTTAGAGGTTTTTGTAGATGATTTTTGTGTTCACTCTACATGGAAATAACACTTAGATAAGCTCTGAGCAGTCTTTGAATGATGTTGGTCATATCGTCTCTTTGTTGAACCCCTTGAAGTGCCAGTTCTGGGTAAAGCATGGATGCATCCTAGGGCATGTGATGTCGAAGAATGGCATTGCCACAGACTTCTCAAAAGTCAAGGTTATTGTGGATTTTCCACCCCCATCTAATTACAAGGGAGTTCAATGCTTCCTAGGCCACATGCGATACTATCGGTGCTTTGTGTTGAACTAAGCATTGATTGCTAGACCTCTATACAAATTGTTGATTATATTTGAGTGGACTAAGGAATGCCAACGCGCATATGAGGAATTGAAAAAGCCTCTAACCACCACTGCACCTATTCTACGAGCCCTAGACTGGACGATCACCTTCCATGTCCACATCGATACTTTGAAATTCACTGTGGGAGGTTTGTTGTGTCAGCATGGTGAACACAACTTAGATTATCCTATGAGCTTTGCTAGCAAACAACTCACAGATATGAAAATGAATTATTCGACAATGGAGAGAGAGGGTTTAGCCATGGTGTTTGTTGTAAATAAGTTTCCGCATTATATTTTGGCCATGCTCTTTACCTTCTTTATTGACCATCAAGCCCTGCTTTACCTTGTTAATAAACCATGCACTATAAGATGCATAGCTTGCTGGTTACTTTTTCTTTTAGAATTCGACTTCTCCGTGATTGTGCATAAAGGAAAGAAGCATTATATGGTCGACCATATGTCTTGCATCCCTACGGGAGAAGCTGTTGGACAAGGCATTGTAGACAAACTACTTGATGCCCATCTATTCAACCTATCCAGAGAAGAGATTTTTTAAGAGCTGATTTGATGCCTTATTGGGCAGATGACATAGTCCAAGTGCTTGAGTACGGACTTCCTGAATGACCAATAGAAAAAGCCCAACTTAGGTGACTCATTCTCAAAGTCGAACCTTATTAGTTGTGATAGCAGGCCAACTCTATCGGGTAGGGCAAGACAGATTGCTGTGTAGATGTGTGTGTGAGCATGAAATGCATGACATACTTGTAGAGACACACAATAGAATAGCAAGAGGGCATTTCAACAGAGACAGAATAGCCTGCAAGGTGCTGCAGTCTCAGCTATGGTAGCCTACTCTTTTCCGAGATGCAACACGATTTGTAAAGCACTGTGATGAGTGCCAAAGAACCAAGGTTCGTGAGGACAAAATGGAGTTGAGTCCAATCATTGCAAGGCAACCATTCGAGAAATGGAGAATCGACTTCATTGGGCCAATCAATCTCGCAGCACAATACTCACAAGTGAAATACATCATTGTTGCCATAGACTATCTCACGAAGTGGGTGGAATCACGGGCTATGAGAAAGAATGATGCTAGGACCACTGTCATGTTCCTTTGGAACACATAATCTCAAGATTTGGCTGCCCCATTGAACTCATTAGTGACCAAGGCACGAACTTCATCAATGAAGTGATCGCTCATCTCCTATCCACCTTTCTAATCATCGAAAATCCTCACCGTACTATCCTCAGGCTAATAGCCATGCTAAGTCTTAAATAAAATTCTAGTAAATTTCCTGACCAAGGTGGTCCTTACTTTGCGCAGCGATTGGGATAACAAACTCATGGCAGCCTTATGGGCCTACCATATAGCTTATAAAATGGCTATGGGACAGACTCCCTTCAGGTTGACCTACGGGATTGAAGCAATTCTTCATGTAGAGTTCTTCATTCCTAGCCTGAGAATCACTCATCAAGAGAGATGGGATGGAAAGGAGGCAATGACAGAGTGCCTAGTTGAGCTAAAACGCCTATCAAAAACTCGACATTTAGCCACCCACGTGCTAGTATGCGAGAAGGCAAGATGCAAAAGCTGGTTTGAAAAGCACATCAAGCAGTACAATTTCGAATAGGGAGACTTGGTACTGCTGTACTCAGTCAAGGGACATAAGAAAAAAATAAAGTTTAGAGGGCTAGGACCTTTCCGAGTTTGCACCATCAGTCGAACAGGAAATGTGGGACTCGAAACCCTAGAGGGTGAGGGCATATGCTTCTTCAATGGCAGCCGGATGAAGAAGTACTAACCTCTTGCACATCCACTGCATGAGTGGCTAATGCTGGAATCCCCTGTCAATGTGCGACTGGCCACTATCACAGAGATTGACGATAAGGATGAGGAAGCAGTAGAACCAGCCTACCTGAGCATAATGGTCACTGCCAAGAAAACACGCACGTTCGATGCATTGATCAATGAGAGGGAGCTGATTTTAATGTCTTAAATCATGACCATTGGACTCACATTGGCAAATTACAGTTGCAACCCACCAACGCCAGACTCAACCCATATGGGGACCGATCATATGCACTCTTAGGAAAGTGCAAGGCTGCAGTCTCTATCGAGTTTGAAAGCATGCCAATGATCTTCTATGTGTTGCCAAACACTAAAGATGCAGGTATGGAATCGCTGTTAGGACGCACATTTAAAAAGCAAGCTCATTGCAATGTTGACTACAAGTCCCAACATATTGACCTTGCCATAGGCAACATACGTATAGTCACCGCTTTCGACAAGGGCTGCATGACTCCTTCAAAGTCTGCAAGCAATTGATAGAGAAACCCACCACCAAGTCTAAGGAGGGGGGTCGTGACTTGCCACCACCTGCCAAACCTAAAGACATGCAAACCGCTGAAGAAAAAACTACGACCCTTGAACCAAGGCTTCAATGTATACCTAAACATCAAAACCTACCACCTAGGAGCACACATCCCTGGCCCCACAAGGCTAAAGACCCACACTTGAAACTTAGGAGGCCAAGATGAAGCTATAAGCATTGATGTACGGTCAAGCCGTGATGGGTCCCCAAGACCTTATTGCAAGCGCAAGGCTACTATGCAGGTAACACCTGGATTTGGGTACCTAAAGCCAAAACAGCCAAAGGCCCTACTCAAACACTGCCCTCACGCTTGACCACACAAAACATTAGGATAGATCAGGCACTCGGGCCACAAGAGACTCAAACTGCTAAATCCATAGAACCTCTAAAGCCCAGGCCTGCAGAATCTAGAACAATCTATAGGCCAAAACTGCAGCTTGCTACTAATAAACTGTCTCAACCAGGTCCTACTAGTGCCCCTCAAATCTCAAAAGCACCATTAGTAGCCGCCGCCTAGCCTATTAAACATGAGGCTAAGCCACAATATCAAAAAAGCAACTAGACGTGCAACAATAAACTACTGTTGAACTCTCCAGTTCTAGCCACTTGTTACAGGCCTTAGGCCCTCTTATGAATGGAGATCGATTCTAACATTGGCCACGGACTTTGCTGAGAACACAGAGGATGACTTGGTCACTTGCCTTAGACACTTAGATGCCACCTTCCGGTCGCCTGCTAAAAGCTATGACCACTTGCACTTAGACATTTTGGAATAACCTTTAGCAACAACGGAGGTGTGTATGCTACATTGCTCTTGGAAAGAATCCAAATTTGTATTCGTTAAGGCTATCAAAAAACAGCTGAGGAGTTAATCGCCACCGAGATTTTCCATGAGCAAGCACAGAAACAACACCTCATCACATCATATGGCAAGTACATTGCATATGCCATCGACTAATAAATCAAAGAATTGAAGCAGCTT
Organism: Lygodium microphyllum; assembly: GCF_053477565.2. Taxonomy (NCBI): domain Eukaryota; kingdom Viridiplantae; phylum Streptophyta; class Polypodiopsida; order Schizaeales; family Lygodiaceae; genus Lygodium; species Lygodium microphyllum. The sequence goes on along the minus strand of NC_141158.1, from coordinate 92,284,082 downwards.
GCTGACAATGACTCTTCCTTCTTGAGGAAATGGTACACTCTTCGATTTCAATGGGAATTTGAGGGATGTCAAATCTTGACTAGTGCTCAATAGAGATGTGCTATCAAAACCTCAGAGTATGATCCTACTTATGTAGCTCCAACCTCCTATAGGGTTTTGACAATAGTTCGTAATAGACCCCTAGAAGAGCATCTCGTGACCCATCCATCTTTAGATCGTATTCCAATTGAGGAAGAGTTACACATTGCTAGCCGCATCAATTCTAGTGACTTCCTCATGGATGTCCTGACCTACATCACTCATGTAGGCATTCGACCTATTGACATGGACCACTACACTAAAATAGAATATAATCCAAACTTCTATGCTTGGCTCATGCGGACGTGAAGCACCATGCATAGGCACTGAATGCCCTTCACCCTTTAACCCCTAATCGTAGGAATGATCCTTCTCATTCTCAAGGGGGGAGGGGGTAAGGTGAAATTGAAAGGTAAAATCAAATAGGTAATGTGAATAAAACACACAAGGAAAACTAAAAAGCCTTAGTCAATGTCCAAAATAGATGAAAAATTAAATCATGAATTGAGAGAAAATGTCATAAAATCTTGGAATGAAGGGACTACTTGAAGGAAAAGTATACCAATGTGTTTAAGCATCTCAAGTCAGCAAGTATGTAGTCCTTCCTTTTGCGAGTAATTATTTTGAAAAGCACTAATGGTGAATATGGCTTCACGACAAGCACCCATCATGGCGGGCCAAGAAAGACTACAAATTTTTGCTTTCTCAAAAGAAGAACAAACAAAATACGGCCTCTCGGTGGAGACGAGGGCCTAGTTTAAATTTTGGCATATCTTCAACCTAGAAGATGTAGCCATCGAAGAATGGGTTGTGAGGCAGATTATTGAGCAATGAAATTTGCATAAATATATGGAAGCAGTGGACCAAGAGGTAGATTACATCCATTGCATGGAGTTCGTAATTACGAACTTTTCACAGGAATCGCGGCATTGTGACTGTGCAAGAGGGAGAAGAAACTCGTTAGGTGCACATTGAATTGACCCCACAGTTGGTAGGAAGAGCATTGGGCATGGCAAAAAAAGTGGAGGGAAAGTCAAAGAGAGATGTATATGCCATGTTGGGGATGGACAAGGTCAAGGTCCACACCAATGATAGCATCAACTTGGCGGATATTCTGAACCCCGAAATCCAACTCTAGGCCAATATGGTTCATGCATCGTTCTCTAGTTAGAGGTATAACACAATCATGACCCACATTAATGTCCCCTTGCTAGAGAGTATTACAGCATGATCATTGGACAAGGTGAACCATAATGGCTTTGTGAGAAAGACTATCGAGACCTCGACAAAGGCTCTGGCAACAGGAGGAAAGCCCATAGGAGGAGAGTCCCCTGCCACCACCAAGGCTAAAAGGAAAGCTTCATCTTCAAAGGCCTAAACCATTGGATTCAGTGGGTGAAAGATGATTTTTGATGCCGAGAAGTGCTTAAAAATAGCCAAAAATTACCAATTTCAGGGGAAAAATAGACTTCGTTGAAGGCGGCGGTGGCAATCAGTACGATTTTAAGCGGTGTCGTCGTGTTAAGGGTTGAAGGTCTACCACTGAGGCTTTAGTGCAGAAGAGGAGTTTAGGATTCAAGGTTCAGGAAGGGGAAATAGATTGGGGTTTAATAAGATCTGGGATTTAGAAATGATTTAGGTACGGAAGAAGAATTCAAGCTTTTTCACTATGTACTTACCATACATGAACGGAAGGAATAAGTCTATCTTGATTACATCAAATGCCTCTCGATACATACATCATATCATAAAGGATATTTTTAGATTCTCAATTCAATTATGAATATCAAATGCAAGTTCTAATGGATTTTATTTCAATTACATAGATGGATTTCAACCCTTTGGAACAAGTATTATGTTGATAGACTCAAATGCAATCAAGATTTGGGCCAATGATACATGAAATGAATTGAAGAAGCATAATTTTAGCTTCAGCCCTGTTTTAAAACATAAAATTCCAGCCCATAATCAAGCTCAAAATGAGTGCATAAACACATGAAGAAGCTCCTCTAATCATTAATGAACAAAGTCCTGATGAAAAGAGGTCATTTCCTTCCATTACAACCACATAAATCTCTTGTTTGCTCATAAAAATGGACCATAACAGTGGGCTGCCCTGTTTATGACTAGTTATTTCAGCCCATAACAGCCCATATACCTTCAAAATCCTGACCCTTTGCTTGCCCCAAAGTCACTCAAGTACTTGGGTACAAGTCGGGCTTCATTGGACCAAGAATGAGGTAGACAAAATGAGAGAAGTCGTGCATAAGAGCAGGCTGAATCCTTTTCTCTCAGATTTCCCTCTTTTATAGACTGTTTCAACATGCATTTTCGTCAGACTAGATGGGCAAAGAAGTGGAGATCTCACCATGTTTACTCCTTCAGTTTATGGGCCTGTTGATCTTCAGTTTGCATGCTCCAAATCATGCACCATAGCTCCAGCTCTCTCCAGTTGTGCATCAGACTGTGCAGCCCGCATTTTGCGCCGAAAATGCGGGCTGCTCCCTGCTCAGGCCCTGGTCACTTTTTGACCTACCCAGGTCACTTGCTGGTCACTGAAGTCTATTACTTCAGGTCCCATGTGAACCTACTGGACTTTTGGCAACTTTTGGCAGTTTTCTTGGGTTTTGACCATATTTTTGCACCTGAATCAATGTGATTTATCCTGCAGACTGTCAATTACTTCCAGTTGACCAAGTTGTAGGTTCCCATAGACTTATTTTTCATCAATATACATGGTATAACTGAAAATTATATGCTAAATACAAAAGAACTTGTGTAACTAAGTTGGTTTATTGGATAACAATGTCTGAATTTTGTATGCAAATTCCTCATATAACTCCCAGTGAAGCTCTTCTGTATTCATAAGAATCCCATGATTTATATTATGAACAGTAAACTCTTTGACATTCACCCCCTCCTAACCTGCACATCCTCCGACATGTGCCATTTCATAAGATTACAGGTCAAGGAGGGTCTTCTTATGATATAACTTCATCTTCATTCTCTAAGTCTTTTTCTTCTTGCATGTCTTCAAGTAGAGGGCTCATATCTAAGTCATCAAGTTCATAAGTTGAAGATTCTCTTCGTTTGAAGAGTTTGATTCGTTTCCCGGCTATTGGAATCTTAATCATGGTCCCATCCATTTCAGCCAAAGAGTAAGTAGCATTATTATGTACTACTTTTACAACATATGGTCCAAACCATCGCTTGGCTAACTTCCTATGAGCACTATAATGATTGTCAAGGCTGCTATCATAGACAAGAACCCAATCATTCTCTTGAATAGCTCTTGGACGGAGTCGATGATGCTTGTCAAACCTCTTCTTATTCTTTAATCTTGCTGTTTTCAGCCTTTCAATGGCTGTTTTGACATCTTCTGGCCTTCTTTCGAGTTGCCTTATGCACAAGGAAAGCAACTCTTCTCTATTCATGCCTTCATCCCAAGGTAAGATACTCCATGTGACAATGGATTCCTCAATATGCATAACAGGTGGCTGTCCATATATAAGTTCAGCTGGCATATATCCTGTCACTGCACTATGGGTAGTTCTATCAGCCCATAATGCGAATGGTAGCATTTTAGGCCATTCCCTCATCTTTTCTTTGCATGATTTTGCTAAAGCTTTAAGAATTGGTTGATGACCTCTTTCACTCTTACCATTGCCTTCAGGGTTGTAAGCTGAAGTAAGAGATAGCTTAATTCCCAATTGAGCAAAGAAATGGCAAGCCTCATCAGCATCCAGTTCTCCTCTATCAGCAGTTACTTTAGCAACACATCCATACCTGCAAAATACTTCTTCAAGTAAAAATCTACAAACAGCATGAGTGGACTTTGTTGTCAAGGCTTTTCCTTCCACTTGATTTGTGAGATCTTCTCTAGCGAGTACTAGATATCTCATGTTCCAAATTCCTGTAGGCATGGTTACTAAATCAATAACCCATCTATAGTGAATGGATAAAGGATAGGTAGGCTAAAGCCCATCTCTATGCTTTACCATAGAGTACATTTGACAAACATGACAAGACTCAACAAAATGCTCAATGTCTTTATACATGTTTTGCCACCAAAATTTCTCTTTTATTTTGGCAAAAGTGCCCCATATGCATCTATGTCCAGCCAATAGGCTTTCATGAAATTCTTGCATGACCTGTCTTTGTGTCTTTTTGTCTCCTAAGACACGAAGAGGCGCCCTTTCTTTCTTTTTCGCATGCCTCCAAAGATAACCATCTTTAAGAAAAAAACCATAAGCTTTTCTCTTAATTCTCTTGAAATCTTCATTAGTCCAATCTTCCTTCTTTGTCATAGTGCTAAAAAATTGGCCAATTTTTAGCCAATCATCTGCATAATATTCTTCTTTAAAGTGTGAATAAACCATAACATAACATTGAACATGCTGTTTACTAGCTGTCCATTGCCCTTCTTTGGTTGTTTCATCCTTCCTTGCTGATGTAAAATTTGTTTTAGCAGCTGAGCTTGTTGTACTTGCTGTAATTTTTGTTGTACCTGCATTTTTGACTGCTGAATCAACATTAGATTCAGCTATACTTGCTGTTTTCAGATTTGTACCTGCATTAACAACATCATTTATAAACTCTGATTCTTCTTCATCCATCATTTCTTCTTTATCCCTATATCTGGCATGCGAAAGCATGTCAGCAACTGGATTATCTCTACCTGCAATATGTTTCAAATCAGGATTTAAGGATTTAATATAGGCTATCCATCTTAGCATGGCTATGTCGGGAGTGGAACAATTGGCGATCATGCCCAAGAGTGGAAGGCAATCTGTTTCAACTATAACGTGTGCACCAATGAAGTACTCCCTGTCACATTTTAATGCAGTTACTACTCCCCAAAGTTCTCTTTTAATTTGAGCATACCTTCTTTGTCGTTCATTAAGAACCTTTGCTCCAAAGCGGATTACATATCTGTTGCCTTCAAGGTCGTCTTGACCAACTGCCCATCCTATTCCAATAGGACTTGTGTCCACTATGAGTATAATGGGCTGTCCATTAGAGTAATTAGCCCTCTTTAAAGTGGGGGCTGAAATCAACATTTTCTTGAGTTTCTGAATAGCCTGAGTGTGTTCTTTTTCCCATATAAACCTTTGACCCTTTCTTAAAAGCTGATAAAGACTTTCAGCAACATGAGCAAAATATGGTATCCAAATAAGGTAGAAGACACACGCACCAAGAAATCTTCTCACTTCTGAAACATTTGTACATTCTTCTTGCATTTTGCTGATAGCATCTATTTTGGATGGAGAAGGCTTTTGGCCATATGGACCACACATATGTCCGACCACAAGGACTTCTTCGACTCCAAAAACAGATTTAGCTCCTGAAAGAGTAAGATGGACTTCTTCTAATTTAGACAAGATTTGAGCACAATCATTAATATGATCAGAAACAAACTTTCGACATCCAAGTTCGTTGAGTTCTTCATTTTTCTCATGAACTTCACATCCTTTGATTGGAACATCATCAAGAAAAGGAAGAGTCAATTGAGGAATATAATCCCTCAATACTTTATGCATAGCATTCATCATGTGAGCTACTGAATTCGTAGCCCCTTGAGGTAGAGTACATGCGGACTAGGCCAAGAGGTGTCTTCATTGTGGTAATGTCTCGGCTTTCCAAAGCAAGCTGAAATTGGTCGTAGCTTGAATATAAATCTCCCATGGAATAGATTGCCCTACCTGCAAAAGCTTCAGCAAACTCATCAACAATTGGCCCTGATCCAACATTTCTAATAGTGACTTTATTGACGGGTTGTAAATCTTGAATGAATCGCAAAGATCCATTCTTCTTAGGTACAGTAAACCATCGGTTGGAATATGGAGCTGAAGATGGCTCCAATATTCGCATTTTTATCTTTTCATTTAGAAGTTCCAATAACTTAGGCAAATGAGCTCTTGGAACTGGAATTGGTTTAAGATTCCAAGGAACATGTGGGACCGTAAAAATCACCATTGGTGCCACAATGCTTGGATCCACGCAGCCAATTTCATGTGGTTGAAATAAAAAGTCTTTACCATGATTCTTTAACATCTGCATGAATATTTGCTTTTCAATCGGCAAGAGGAAAGAGTCTTCACCAATTTCAGCTTTTGTAGACTTTTTGCTGTAAATTGGTGACCAAAATCTTTAGGATCACGAAGGCTTGGTTGTTTGGAGTTTTTATCAACTATGTTATACTTTGTTTCTACTCTTACTTCATCCTTGTTTGGCTGTCCAAAAGCTTCATAATCTGCAAATTCTTGAATTAAGTCATACATATCCAATGTACATACCTGTATGGACTGATTTTCAGCTTGATTTTCTGCATGAACGGCTGTATAAATTTCAGCCATTGTATCATTATAATTCAGCCCATAAAATAGTCCTAAAATTTCTTCATCTTTAGGTAAAACATCAATTTGCTTCAGCTCTTGCTCCATATGACTCAAATACTTTCTTTCAACCCTGTTCATGGCTGAAAACTGTTTATAACAGCCCACACCATTGGCTGAAAAAACCTGCAAATCAGTTTTTGGCCTTGCCTCCTTCATATGTGGAGGCAATTTTTTGTGACATAATGCACTGCCATAGCCTCCACTTATAGTAGCGCTACCCGAAAACCCTTAAATTCTCGGGCATTAGGAGGAACAGGATGATCTCTCAATCGATCCCTATTCCGGTGGTGATTAACACAGACGGTTAGGAATTGGACAGCTTTGTCGTTATCCTTGCTTCTTATCTGAGCATATGATAAACCATCATCAAGAGCTTTTGTCTCTAAACGAGACTCAGAAATAAATGATTGTCCAAGAATGATAGGATAGCTGCAGGAATCTTGAACAAAGAAATGAAATTCATCTTTTACATTACCAATAGTAACTTGTACATAAGGACATGCTGCATAAAGATCGCCAGAAGAGTTATTGGCTACCTTCATGTGCCATCCTAGGTCCACATCAATGGGCCATCCACCATTCTCATAGAGACTTCTTGACATAACATTAATTTCCGAACCATGGTCTATAAGGGCAATGCATGGAGTTTCTTTTTCACCGATTTTAACAACAGTTTCAGTAGTTGCCCTTGCCCAATGGGTACGGAAGTAGTGACTACTAGGAATAAAGTGAGCTTCACTTTCTTCTTGCATGTTGTGAAGAAGAGTCTCTTTCTTACGCATGGGTTGCACTTTAGATTGAGAAATCCCCACCATAATGGCTTCTTCAGTTTTTGCTTCATAAATGTCTTCATCTTTGGCTTCTATGACTGCAATCAATTCTTTGATTGCCTCCAATCGAATCCCTTGAGTTTTCAGCTTCTCTTCATCCTGCAAATACACTTGAAGTACTTGCAAAAAAGCATGTACAGATTCTTCAGTTTCCTCACCAATATATTGTCTTTTTCGTTTAATTACATCAATTATTACATCATGAAATCCTCGTTTTGCAATACTGAGAACTTCACCTAATGTAAATTCAATTCTACTTCCAAGAATCCTTTCTTCTAGGATTAAGATCCGTTGCGGTCTCTATGTCAGACTGCAACTTGTAACTAGGATGCTTGCTTTTTCTTTTTCCTTCTGTCTTCTTTGCTTGAGGGGCATCTCCCATGTCAAACTCTGGCGGTGGTGGATTTTTAGCAGCCTTCTGTTGGTCTGGTTTACTTCTTGTTATGCGTTTAGTCGGTCCTGAAGAAGAAGGACCGGCAACATCTTCTTCTCTTCTTCTCTTTTCTTCTATCATGGCTTCTTGATTATTAATTTCAGCTAACCGAGCAAAAGCTGAAAATGAATCCACATGTTCAGACTAATCGGTTCTTCCTCGAATACATTGACTGGCAGTGGTTAAATCATCTTTACTTGCCTTGCCTTGCTCCATGCGTTCCAAGGCCTGCGTCCACACTTTAGATTTTGCATTAGTTTTACATGCTTTAACAATTTCATTAGTTGGCTCAATTTGCAGCCCATAAGTTGCAGCATCAACAGCTGCATACGCCGTTCTTGTTGCCAAATCTTCCAATCTTTTCTTCATGCCACCGTTGCCGAAGTTTGGCTCAAGAGGAAGCCCGATTTCGGTTGCATGAATTTTACCATCCTTCCAAAAGACTAATTTTTGTGCTTCAGCTTCACGGAATGCACCGCACTCCCTGAAGGCTATCACACTAAATACATCGTCTTTTGAAGCCTTCTCGTACAGGCATTTGGGCAGTTGACCGACCCCTTTCTTCTACTTTTACATCAAGCCTTTCCACTTTAGAATTAATCTCTGTTAGATTAAGATGGAGATCCCACATGCTTTTAATTAGCTCGTCCATGACATCCTTCTTTGGAGATGGAACATCAGAATTTCTTGGTTGCTCGGCCATAGAGACAGGAGGTCGAGAAACTGGAACAGGCTCCTTCATAGATTCAGTTGTTGCAGGGATTGATCTCCATCTTAGGCGCAATCACTCTCTTCGAGCAATCATATTAACTGCTTCAGTGACATCACTCCAAGTAGTCTTCAATCCCGTCTCAGAGTCAGGGTCTTCAAGTCGATCAGTTAATTTCTCCTGAAGAGAAGAATCTGCAGCCTTTAGAAATAATTCTATCTTTTGACTTTCCATACCTTGTTGGTCGTCAGGATCTAGTTGGGCAAATTTGCTTTCGAATTCTCGATGAAGAGCAGTGGCGGTTAGACCCTTATTGGGCTTTTCGACCCATTCGGTGAAGACTTTCTTTGTCATAAGGCCAGAATCTTCAAGGAAAAATTCTTCTCGAAGAGCCTTCTTGAACACAGTCCATCTCGCATCTTTTTGGAAAAGACCATGAATTCGGTCCTGGAGACCATGCACAGCCAGGCGGGCAAAATAACGGCTCCAGGCATGTTGAGGGACTCCAAAGAAGACCATCTTGTCAGTATAAAGGCGGATAAAAGAGGATACATTTTTCCCATTAAATTGCTTGAGCTCTTGTCCAACTGCTTCTAAGGCTTTAATGGCAGCAGCATCAATCCGCTCTTCTTCTTGTCTCCGTTGTTGTTGCAATTGCAACAGCTGCTGAAATTGCAACTGTTGTTGTTGGCTTTCTTGCATTAGACGAACCAACTATTGCAAGGCATCTCCTCCCGAACTTGATGATTCTCCCATTGGACTTCTTCTTCCGCAGCGGACCTTTTACGTCGGGTTCACCACTGTCGTCGTGTTAAGGGTTGAAGGTCTACCACCGGGGCTTTAGTGCAGAAGAGGAGTTTAGGATTCAAGGTTCAGGAAAGGGAAATAGATTGGGGTTTAATAAGATCTGGGATTTAGAAATGATTTAGGTACGGAAGAAGAATTCAAGCTTTTTCACTATGTACTTAGCATACATGAACGGAAGAAATAAGTCTATCTTGATTACATCAAATGCCTCTGGATACATACATCATATCATAAAGGATATTTTCAGATTCTCAATTCAATTATGAATATCAAATGCAAGTTCTAATGGCTTTTATTTCAAGTACATAGATGGATTTCAACCCTTTGGAACAACTATTATGTTGATAGACTCAAATGCAATCAAGATTTGGGCCAATGATACATGAAATGAATTGAAGAAGCATAATTTTAGCTTCAGCCCTGTTTTAAAACATAAAATTCCAGCCCATAATCAAGCTCAAAATGAGTGCATAAACTCATGAAGAAGTTCTTCTAATCATTAATGAACAAAGTCCTGATGAAAAGAGGTAATTTCCTTCCATTACAACCACATAAATCTCTTGTTTGCTCATAAAAATGGACCATAACAATGGGTTGCCCTGTTTATGACTAGTTATTTCAGCCCATAACAGTCCATATACCTTCAAAATCCTGACCCTTTGCTTGCCCCAAAGTCACTCAAGTACTTGGGTACAAGTCGGGCTTCATTGGACCAAGAATGAGGTAGACAAAATGAGAGAAGTCGTGCATAAGAGCAGGCTGAATCCTTTTCTCTCAGATTTCCCTCTTTTATAGACTGTTTCAACATGCATTTTCATCAGACTAGATGGGCAGAGAAGTGGAGATCTCACCATGTTTACTCCTTCAGTTTATGGGCCTGTTGATCTTCAGTTTGCATGCTCCAAATCATGCACCATAGCTCCAACTCTCTCCAGTTGTGCATCAGACTGTGCAGCCCGCATTTTGCGCCGAAAAATGTGGGCTGCTCCCTGCTCAGGCCCTGGTCACTTTTTGACCTACCCAGGTCACTTTTTGGTCACTGAAGTCTATTACTTCAGGTCCCATGTGAACCTAGTGGACTTTTGGCAACTTTTGGCATTTTTCTTGGGTTTTGACCATATTTTTGCACCTGAATCAATGTGATTTATCCTGCAGACTGTCAATTACTTCCAGTTGACCAAGTTGTAGGTTCCCATAGACTTATTTTTCATCAATATACATGGTATAACTGAAAATTATATGCTAAATACAAAAGAACTTGTGTAACTAAGTTGGTTTATTGGATAACAATGTCTGAATTTTGTATGCAAATTCCTCATATAACTCCCAGTGAAGCTCTTCTGTGTTCATAAGAATCCCATGATTTATATTATGAACAGTAAACTCTTTGACAACGGCAATGCCTGGAAAGTGCTTAAAAGAGCCACTGGACGGTGGTCGGGGAATTTTCATAATTTTTTCACATGACAGACGAGACCCTCAGAGATGCCTGACAGTGGAGGACTTCAAGATGGATGCCCAGGATTTTTCAGACCACGATTCAGGTATCAGACATGGAAGCGGGAGTGCCCGGAAGGCCAAAGGCCAAAATGCCAAGTGGGAAAGGACTTTAGGAGAGTCCAAAGGGTGTGACCCTTTGGGGCTCCCTTTGGGGAGCCCCAAAAATAAAAAAATGTGGGGGAGGGGGGTTCATTTTTTTTTTCACGTAGGCAAGAATGGAGGCATTATGGAGAGAAATGGAGGAGAGATGGGTTATGGGGCCAGAGACCAACACCCCCAACTGATCTTGGGCACATTCTTCTTCCTATCTTCGCTCTCCATCGCTCCAATCTGCTCCTCCAATGGCTGCTCGGTTGTGGAGATGCAGATCTAGTCTTTCTCTCTCCTCCATCTCCCTCCTCTAAGCGGTGGTTTGCGTGCAAGAAATCAAGAAGAAGAGGCGCTGAACGATGCTTGTCCGGCTGTGATCGGATTGCTTCAAGATGAAGAGGAGGCTGAGAAAAGAGGTTTAGCACTGAAGAATGGTTTCTGGTCGGTTTGTGGGATGCCTAGAATAATTATTAAAAAACCCGCAACATGCAAGTCACGTGGTATGCTCCAATTTTATGAAGAAATTTGCTTTTTTTTGTCGTTTCATGGTCCAAATGTTGTTCATATGCGATGAATGTTTGTTTGAATCTTGTTTGCATCATGTTTGAGGGCTGTAATTACAAAAATACAGAACCCGTAATGATTTATAGCCATTATTAATTCTTTAAAACCCGCAAAATGTCATTTTTAATGGAAATTAGTGGTTTTTTCCTATTTCGAGTTGGAAAAAAGGAATGGAAATGGGATAAAATCAAAGAAAATGTTAAGTTTCAGTAAAAATAATAATCCAACATAAATAAATCAGAAAATACCTATTTTTCACGAATAATGAATAGGAAAAAATAGGGAAAATGGGGATTTTCGCGCTCAAAAAATATGAAAAAATAAGATTTATGTGCGTGAATGTTTGGCGAGGTTAAAGCATGAGGTCAAGCCTCAGTTTGGCCTCTCCTTTGTGTTATAGTACGTGTTATTTTTTTACATATAAAAATGACACAAAACAACCATTTACACCTATGCACCGCAGCAACACCTAAACGGTAAGGGGGGGATAAAGTTTGTGCGACGATCTAACTATTGAAAAGATATAAATTCTGATTTCTCTCTTTGTGCATAGCATCTAGGGATCGTTCCATAATTAAATATAGGCGACTAGTAGCACGGAAGTTTCGGTGCTAGTCCCTAAAGCAACGCAACATGTAACGCTTAGTTAAAATTCATGAAAGGGCTGCTTTTTGCACCTCACATGGCTGTTTTTTTTAAATCATAAAATGATTGTGCACAATCGTCATACACCTTGCATCAAGCATGTCACGTGGTATCTCCTGGAATGCATTGCAATTGATTGATAAACTTTGACCAATGCTGAGAGGACAAGAAACCCAAGCTGTAGGTCTAGACGGGTGCTTCCGTTGGGGAAAGTTTTGTGAGGCAAATTAAAATCTCCTGGAACGCTGAATCATGGGAGAGTGGAGTTTGTGCGAATATCATATGTGTTAGTGATGCATCTTGGGGCCAATCCCCGAGGTGTAGGAGAGTCGTAGTGGAGCCACAACAATCAGCCAAGAGGTGCTTCCCTATGTGTGTATTACAAGGCATTATGCCTATATGTTATGGGATCTCCCTCTAAGGAGAAGGGAAGGTGAATGTTAGACTACATAGTGGATACAAACGCAAAATTGTCATAAGCATTTAGTGCAAAGTGAGTTTTAGACACTCCTGGCCTGCGAGGCCGTATGGTGGGGTTGTCTGTCATATGCATGAGGTTCAGCTAGTGCCATAGCCAGTGCCGGCCCATTTTAGGTCCCATCAATGGTGCATCTGATGGGAGCCGCCAATAAGTGGTGGTTCTCGAATCTAGGGTTTTTAGGGACCAAATAGTTGGTTTATGTCCTTTGACAAGGACCGTCAAGCCAAAATACAAAAAGCAGAACGTGCTGAGAGGGCTAGACGGTGGTTGGAGATTGTAAGATGCTATTCTGCTCAAAGGAGCAGCCCATTATGCATAAGTGGCAGTGGTTTTAGTAACCTAGGTGTTACGAGTAGCTCTTCGAGTGCAAGTGGAAGTCTTGGTACTTCCCTATTTCCAGTTAATCAACCCACAACAAGTGGGGGTGTAATGTTACCTACACAAACTCTCGTTGTCAATTCGGTTGTAGCCATGGCACTACCTATCGCTATTCCAGTAGGTACACCGGATTTACCGGCATTAGGAGCACCATTGCCCATTTTCCATAGGTTACCAAAAGAAGATGGAGAACTCCACATTAAGGAGTTTCAAATGCTCATGTTCAACTATCGAATCCAAGACGAAGGACACCTAATGATGTACTTCAACATGACGTTAAAAGGAAGAGTGGCAGTGTGGTATCACGGTCTAGAAGCCGGAACCATAACTAGCAATGCCCAATTCTTTACGGCTTTCCGTAGGGAGTTTGCCCCTGAGAAGGGTGGGAAATATTGGTTGTGTGTTCTAAATGTAACACGCCAAGAGCCAAATGAGAATGTCCAGGCATATGCCAAGAAACTAAAGTAAGTTCTTTGCAAACTTAACGCTTATATTCCCATTCTAGCGGCTGCACAGTTGCAATATTTCCTACATGGATTGGATTTTAATATCCAGGTGCAGCTGAGTAGTGTTGCTTTGGCTAATATTAACACTGCCATTACCCAAGCAGAAGGAGTAGAGTCGCGCTTGCAAGCGCCTTATGTAGCAAGGATAAATTGGAATGGTAATAATTTGGCCTTGACCAATGGGAGTCAAGGGGACCCCATGTTAAATACGAGTGGAAGAGGGAATATTATGTCGAATCTGCCTATGTTACTAGCTCCTCCTAGCATGACTATGCCTATGGCTAGTCAGGCGGTCTCACTAAATAGTGGTGGAAACCAAACAATGAATCCTAATGTTGTCCCAATTGGTCAGCGAGACTGACGATTCCTAATCAAGTGGTTAGGCCCATGGGACGATAGATTGACGATCGCGGCTATGAGTCGAGTGCTTCTAATGTCCTTGGTAAAGTTAAGGACATGATGAAGCACTACATTGATATGATCTCTAAACAGTATCGACAAATAGCTATGGATGTCAATTTTCTTAAGAAGCAACAAAATTTGATAGGGAGCCGACGCCCTGAAGAGGGTGGCCCCTTAAGATTCAGTTGCAAGTGGTGTGTGGGCCAACATTTCCCTAGGAATTGCCTGAATGTCAAATGTGATAATTGCGAGAAGTCTGGCCACTTAGCTGCTACTTGTTGGAGTAAGATCAGTTCTCTCCAACAAGGGAGTAAACAACCAGATCCAGTTAATCATCGCGCACAAGGGAATAATCTCTAGCAAGACAATGTACCAAGGCAAATACTGCAAAGAGGAAAGGCTGTTGTAGAGGAGTTACCTCATGGCAATGGAGTCAGCCTTATTGAGGTTGTACGTGTCAATGATGCTAAAACTTCTAATCTACGAGCCGTCACAAGAGTTCAAAAGATTAAAGAGGGTGACAAAGGAATTGTAAAACCTGTTGAGGGAAGCCCTAAGCAAGATGCTAGGGAAAAGAGAGTCCTGAATCGTGATAAGGAAGGTGGACAGTTAAGACATGTTGGTAGTAAAGTCGATCCCAAGGAGGATAAAGGATTACCAAGAAAGAAGGTAAAGGCTAAAAAAGAGGCACTAAAGACGATGGAAAGACCAAAGGAGAGAATGGTTTGGCGTGAGAAGAGAAATTTGGCTAATTACCACGATTTTGATCTAGCAATTTCCCTTTTCAAAGTCAAATGAGACGTGAATCTCCTTCAATTGATTAAAATTTCTCCAGGAGTACGCAAGGAATTCAAGAAAACCCTGCATATAGGGTATATAGTAGAACCTTTGGGCATAGCTAGAGAGTGGGGAAAGATTGGTTCGATCATGCTGAAAAGCATTGCCCTAGGGTTCCAGCATATGTGGATGGAATATTAGTGGAGCATGCTATCGTGGACACTGGATCCTCCGTCAATATCATAAGTTCAGACTTGATGGAGAGGTTAGGTCTAGAGATCCAAAAAGACGGCTCCACACTTCTTAGGATGGCTGATGATAGTCTGAGACAACCAAAAGGTTGCATTACTAAGGTCCACATTATAGTTGCGAGTGTGGAATGCTATTTGGACTTTAGGACGATAAGGTTTGCAGGATGTCCTAGCTATATCAGGTTTTGCTAGGCAGGCCATGGATTCTACAGACAGACTGTCAAGTCAATATACTCGCTGGTCGAGTGATTCTAGGTCGAGGTGCCCATTGTGTAATAGTGGATGCTTACCGTGAGTCTCCTCAGAGTGAGAGAGCTCCAATATCCTCCACTGAACTAGAAACAGTAGATGATCCATTTGGTAGTGAGACGTCATCGAGCGATGGATCTAAGGAAGGGTCCACTACAGAGGATATTTATAAGATAACCTTGAATGAGCTGATAGAGCCTCATGATCGAATAAGAGACGCGGACGTTATTGAGCTGGACCTTGGTACGCTAAATGATTCGCGGACAATTAAATTAGAGTCCATGCTCAGTTTGGAAGAAAGAGAGGATTATGTGTCCTTAATTCAAGAGTTTTGTGACATTTTTGCTTGGAGCTATGACGAACTTCGGGGTATTCCTCCCAGTCTAGCTGTGCATACTATTCCTGTAAAGGAAGGTACTCACTCTGTACGTCAGAAAGTAAGGCGTATGCCTTTTGAATTAGGGGACGGGTTGTACGAGGAACTACAAAAGTCACATAAAGCAGGTTTGATCTTCCCTGTTCAACATACAGAATGGTGTTCACCAGTAGTGATCAGGAAGAAGAAGAATAATCAAATCCGGCTTTGTGTAAACTTTAGAGAGTTGAATAAGCAGACTGTTAAAGATTACTACCAGTTGCCATTTATTGATCAAATTTTGGATCAACTAGCGGGTAGGGAAGTATATTCGTTCATGGATTGCTTTGCAGGGTATAACCAAATGGCGATTACTGAGCAAGACAAGCTAAAAACGATGTCTATTACAGTCTTCGGTACCTTTGCGTACCATGTGATGGCATTTGGGTTGTGTAATGCACCTGGTTCGTGGCAAAGAACAGCCGACAAGACCTTTGGAGACATTTCCCCCGAGGAGCTGAAAGTATTCATTGATGATCTAGGGGTAGCCACCGTAAGGGATAGACAGTTGATCATTTTGCGCAAGTGTTTTGAGTGTTGCAGACAATTTTGCATAGCTCTTAACCCACGGAAGTGCGTCTTTGGAGTCCCCTATGGGCTTTTGTTAGGCCATGTGGTCAGTTCCATAGGGATTGCAACTGATCCTGAAAAGATCAAGGTCATAGTCTCCATGAGTCCGCCATGTACTCCAAAGGAAGTGCATAGCTTTCTGTCATCAGTAGGGTATTATTGAAGGTTTATCAATGCCTTGGCAGAAAGAACGTTGCTGCTGACAAACCTATTGTCTTTTAATTGTCAGTTTTCATGGAGTGATGCTTGCAAAGTATCTTTTGACGATGTCAAGAAGGAGCTTGCCAAAGCACCTGTTTTAAAAGCACCAAAAAGGGGCGAAATGTTCTATATATTTTCAGCAGCAACCACGTATAGTATCAGTTGCTATTTGGCCCAAATTTGGGAGGAAAAGTGGTACCATCCGATAGCTTTTGCTAGTCAAAAGTTGGGCATATCGGAAATTAACTACACCTATATGGAGAAGTTGTGCCTTGCGATGGTGTTTACGACCAAGAAGTTTAGGCACTACATTCTTTATGAGAGGGTGGTTTTTTATACGAAGGCAAAAGGGCTTCGATTGTTGTTGAATAAGTTACAGCCACCTGACCGTTTAGGAAAGTGGTTAATCACTTTGCAGGAATTTGATTATGAGATTATGAGCAAGCCGCCGAAGCTTCAGGGCATTGTAGAGTGTCTTGTGGATTTCGAAGAGCCAAAAGAGGTCTTGGCTGAAGGAAGTGACATGGAGACTTTGTTCAAGATTGATACGGTGTCTATTCCCTCCTGTATGCTGCTATAACACACTATCTTTCTACGAGAGAGACTGGAGTTGGGTTATCAAAATTGGAGAAGAGGAAAATTAAACAACAGGCATTGAAATTTTCCTTGATTGCAGGCACATTATATCGGCAGGGTGTTGATGATATCTATCGCCGATGTGTGATGCTTGACGAGGTTCCCTTTATTTTGGAAGAGTGCCATGACTTCGCTTGTGGGGGGCACTTTTCTGGGTGATTAACGGCACAGAAGGCTTTAAGAGCTGGTTATTGGTGGCCGTCCATCTTCCAAGATTCCTTTGAGTACGTTAAGAGATGTGATACCTATAAAAGGCATGACAGCAGAGAGAATAGGAAACGCCCACTTACGCCTATCATGGCTATCCTTCCATTTGAGAAGTGGGGCATTGAGTTTGTGGGTCCTATCACCCCATCGTCTACTACTTAGAAGAGGTACATTATAGTAGCAACTGATTATTTTACAAAGTGGTCAGCAGAATGGGCGATGAGGCAGGACAATGCAAAATAGACTGCTAGTTTCTTACTTGAGCAAATCATCTGCCGATTTGGTCTGCCAAAGGAAATAGTATCGGACCGTGGAACCCATTTTTTAAACAAGGTAATTAGAAGCCTGACTGAAGCATGGAAAATTATGCATAACAAGATGACCCCCTATAATCTGCAAACTAATGGACAAGTCGAAAGTACCAATAAGTAGCTTGTGGGTATCCAATCCAAGATAGTCTCCGAAAAGAAGTGGGACTGGGATACAAAATTATATGTGGCAGTTTGGGCGTATAATACGACGTTTAAACGAGCCACTGGTCACACCCCATTCAAATTAGTTTACAAGGAAGAGTGTGTCTTGCCCTTAGAAATTGAGTTGCCGACCATTAGATTCACAATCAATCATTCTCTGGGTGATGAAGATGCCTTATTTGAGTGGTTTACGATTATAGTCAACTTCGACGAGCTCAAATTGCAAAGTTTGTTGCACCAGGAGGTAGCTAAACGTCGGATGAAAAATTATTTCCAGGAAAGTTGGAACCTTGATGGGATGGTCCTTACAAGATAGTTTCGGATAGGTAAAAATAAGTCCATAGTTCTATTAGCTGATCTACAAGGGGTGGAATTTAAGAATAAGGTTAATCTTAATAAGCCCAGCTGATCTTAAATCAACTCAATGGGACATGTACAGTCCGGAATCCTCTCCTTCATATGTATCATCGAACTGCTATAACCCTACTTGATGAATTTGAGAGCATATCTCTTCAGTTGATTCCACATTATTGGAATTAGTTTGCGGATTCCTTAGCTAATTTTGCTTATGAGGAGGACCTCTTCTTCAACTATGGTCCTAGTCCGAATGTTGCTATTGATAATGAGATAGGACCTGGTCGCTTGTGGGGAATGTTATCAGACCACGCGTTATATGGCAAGCGAAGGTTGATATGGGTAATGAAAACAGTAGCCGAGACCCATCTACCACTATTATCTTGGATCCATAGGTTGATCCGACGACATGTTTTGCGTACGCCTCTTGCTATATATGCAGGAGGTATGGGCCATAACTTGATGCATTTAGTGTAGGGCTGAGAGCCCTATTTTTCCCCTTGGAATGGAGCATATTTGCGTATATCTGCCTTCTTCCAAGGAGAGATCTCTATGAGCTATTTTGTTTGATTCTGCTAGGCCAAGAGGGCCAGTAGCTTTAAGCAGTTATTAATGTCTGATTTCTTTAGGCTAAGAGGGCCAGTTGTTTTTGGGTTTTAATAATCTCTCTCTTTAGGCCAAGAGGGCCAGTTAGTTTGCAGTGAAATGTGCTATTTCTTTAGGCCAAGAGGGCCCTCTCTGTTTGGTGCATGTACGTTTAATGCTTTGTTGTTTTAATGATTGCACTATATAGGTTGATGAAGTTGCTAGAGGGAGGCATTGCTACAAAGGAGCTTCTTGTGGCCATTCCAGGTGGTTTCGCCCCCTTTTTGAGTTTTTTCCTTAAGCAATTAATGATATATGTGCGGGTGAGGGTTACTTTCTTTTGTTTGTTGGGGACCGGCACTTGAGGCATGAAGTCCCAGGTTTAGGTTCTGTACATCTGGGGAAGTTCTGAGTAGTCATTGCCTCCTGCAAGGCATTGTCAGGCATTGAAAGACCTGTTTTAGATGGAGTTCTAGTGACCCTATTCTGCTGACCTGCTAGGTGGCCGTTCTAGGAGTTCCTGCTAGTTGTGAGGCAGTTAGAGAAGCCTATTAAAATAATGACGGAAAGAGACATAACCCTACAGATCTGAAAGACAATATATGAATATACAGAGGTGTGTAAAAATGGGTTTTAACCCCTATAAAAATAGAAGAGGAAAGATAGAAAAATCCTTGAGCTGTTGTTTATTGCCTTGTGAAGGCCTGGTAGATTCCTGGGGATAAGACAAGATCCCGGGCTGATGCCTTGTCTTCCTAGGGGTGGCATCTAGAAGAAAAATAAAGAAAATGAGAAGGTTGAAGCGAAAATAAAAGTGAGCGTAAGAAAAGGATTTAGTGTCGCCTAGCGAGGGCTTGGTAGGTTCTTGGGTACTAAGACAGGACCTGAGGCCAATGCCCTATTCTC
Source organism: Lygodium microphyllum (assembly GCF_053477565.2). NCBI lineage: Eukaryota > Viridiplantae > Streptophyta > Polypodiopsida > Schizaeales > Lygodiaceae > Lygodium > Lygodium microphyllum. The sequence goes on along the minus strand of NC_141158.1, from coordinate 92,264,637 downwards.
CTTGGGTCACTACGCTCAGCTCCCTCCTTTTTACACGCCCGAGTATGGAAAAATAAAAGCCTAAAAGAAGAAATGTGCTCAAAGAAAATATTTCTTACTCAGGCTATAGGAGTTCTCGCCTAGTAGAAGCTCCTAGTTGTGTTGTCCTTAGTTAGGAAGGTAGTTCAGATCCCCACTTAGGGCGACCTCTTTGATAGTTCCTTTTAGTTTGGTTGTGTTGGAGCAGTCGGTTAGTGACTAGCTTCTCAGATTATGCTGGGCCTACTCCTCGTGGATTTCATGCCTTGGTTTTGTCAGGGGGTAGGGTATGAGTTGTGATGTGTTGTGTTGGGTATTTTTTGTATCAGCTTGATGCTCCTTTTTGTTGTTTATGTGCAGATTTCTTCGTGGGATTCGACGGGCTGAGTCGCCCTATCCTGTGGTCGCCAATGATAGATGATTTTTGATGCCGAGAAGTACTTAAAAATAGCCAAAAATTACGAATTTCAGGGAAAAATTAGACTTCGTCGAAGGCGGCGGAATTAGTATGATTTTAAGCGGCAATGCCCGGAAAGTGCTTAAAAGAGCCACTGGACGGCGGTCGGGGAATTTTCATAATTTTTTGGCATGACACATGAGACCGTGGGAGATGCCCCGTAGTGGAGGACTTCAAGATGGACGCCCACGATTTTTCAGACCATGATTCAGGTACCAGACGTGGAAGAGGGAGTGCCCGGAAGGCCAAAGGCCAAAATGCCAAGTGGGAAAGAACTTTAGGAGAGTCCAAAGGGTGTGACCCTTTGGGGCTCCCTTTGGGGAGCCCCAAAAATAAAAAAACATGGGGGGGAGGGGGTTCGTTTTTTTTTTCACACAGGTAAGAATGGAGATGCCATGGAGAGAAATGGAGGAGAGATGGGTTATGGGGCCAAAGAACAACCCCCCAACTGATCTTGGGCCTGTTCTTCTTCCTATCTTTGCTCTCCCATCACTCCGATCCACTCCTCCAATGGATGCCTGGTTGTGGAGATGCAGATCTAGTCTTTCTCTCTTCTCCATCTCTCTCCTCTAAGCGGTGGTTTGCATGCAAGAAATCAAGAAGAAGAGGGGCTGAAGGATGCTTGTCCGGCTGTGATCGGATTGCTTCAAGATGAAGAGGAGGTTGAGGAAAGAGGTTCAGCACTGAAGAATGGTTTCTGATCAGTCCGTGGGCTACCCGAAATAATTATTAAAAAACCCGCAACACGCAAGACACGCGGTATGCTCCAATTTTATGAAGAAATTTGCTTGTTTTTATTGTTCATGGTCCAAATGTTGTTCATATGTGATGAATGTTTGTTTGAATCTTGTTTGCATCATGTTTGAGGGCTATAACTATAGAATTACAAAACCCGTAATGATTTAGAGCCATTATTAATTCTTTAAAACTCGCAAAATGTAAATTTTAATGGAAATTAGTGGGGTTTTCCGATTTTGAGTTGGGAAAAAGGAAGAGAAATGGGATAAAATCAGAGAAAATGTTAATTTTCAGTCAAAATAATAAGTCAACACAAATAAATCAGAAAATACCTATTTTCCATGAATAATAAATAGGAAAAAATAGTAAAGTTTTCGCGTAAAAAATATATAGAAAAATAAGATTGAGATCGCTTAGAGATGAAGGGCCGGCTCAAATATCCATGTGCTAGAACTCATATCACCTACAGTGCAAGAAGGAAAGGGCAAGGCCCCAATCACCCCCATTCCTACTCTCCTGGCGCCTGCCAGTACCACCACCATATCCACACCTAGCTCTATGACCCAGCTGGATGCTAGCAACCTAATGGCCTGGGTCTAATACTTTGTGAATAAGGAAATGAACCAAGGAGCAGGAGAAGGGACCTCTCTGGTAGGAACCAAACAACCAGTAGAAGTAGATGCCAAGTCTAGATAAGACCCAAAGAAACAAAAGATGACAACCTCTACAACCTCCATCCTCGCAACAGAGATGCCACTTGTGGAGTATGATGAATATTTCAAGGAGCTTATCTCTCAACTAGAGAAATCCGAGGAAGAGGAAAAGATATAAGTGGAAGAGCTAGCAACAGAAAAAGAGGCCATGGCTGCATTTTAGTTGGAGAAAACCTGCCAAATAGCCATGGCTAAAAGGGATATCGGTGAGCTCAAAGAACAACTACAGGCTAAAGAAGAAGCAAAAGCCAAATGGTAGGTAAGATTGCATGAAGAGACTGAAGCCATAGTACACTTGTGAAGACACAAAGAAGAGATCGTGGGGCTTTATGAGGACTTACAAGTGGAGCTGGAGAAGATCAATAAAGCCTTAGAGGAACTAGAGGCACTGAGGGAGGAAAGAGCACACAGATATAAAAAAGAAGTGGAGAAATTGACATAAGAGATAGCCTGAGCACAGGAAGAGTAGTAGAGATTGAAAAGAGAAATGGTAGATCAAGAATAGAGGCTAACAGTGCTAGCTCAGAGGGCAGGGGAAAAGCCTCGAAGAGATGATGAAGAGAGCAGACGAGTGGGCAGATCATAATGAAAGAAGAGTCAAAGCCTTGGCACACCATCTGACTTAGGTTGAAAAAGATAAAGTACTAGCTGAAAGCTGAGCAGAGGTCGCCCAAGTGGGCTTCGAAACCTAGCAACGTGCCTTCCTCAATACACTGCTCAATGCCACCCAGATGGAGGAAAGGGAGACCATTGAAGCCATTAAGAAGAAGCTGCAGATTGCATGTAGGGCCTTGAGAGTAGGTGGCCTGCAAATGCTACCACAACCTATGGGAGTCAGCTTGATCCTAGAAGAGCAACGAAGATATATCCTCTTGTTGGTAGGCCTGACCCCATAGGAAATAGATGCAGTAGGGTTCGCGGAAGGGATCCAATAGGAAACCCAGTAAGGTAATGAGGCTGGCCCAAGCTTGAGATGGGCCCCCATGAAGAAGAGCTAGCTCCACAGCCTGCTTCCTTAGCACCGGGGGTTGGAAGACCAACAATAAGAGAACACATTCAAAGAAAGAAGGGCCGCACTTAAGGAAAAAAGAAACAAATGGTGGACGAAGCAAGGAGAAGATTGAATGCCAGACCTGTACAAGTGCCACTCGCACCTATTCCACTGAGCTAGGATAGTTTCCCAGCGAGCTTCCACGTTGATTTGGTAATTTGGGAATAACAAGAAACTTCCAAAAACCCTTTCAATTTGAACTTCTGATTCCTTGCCAACTTGCACAAGGTTCTATTGATCAAGGTGGTGGAAGAAGTGATCAACATTGGAAACAGATTTGGGGAAAAATGACTGGCTGAGAGAGAAAAGATGCCCACCCTCTGGGGCACAGAGGATGCAAAATTTTTGTAAAACAAGGTTTTTGAGGACTTGAGATCAGTGTGGGCTATGAGTGCCAGCCGACATGGAGAAGGCGTATCTGTGATAAAAATATGGACATTTGGGTGTCTTTTTGCAACACCCTCCCATTCAAACACAACAACCTGACATTCATGTTATTCCCCCAAAGAATGGAAGTGGATTTTGACCCCGATGTCCACGACTAGTATGAATTTCCCGTAATCTACAATGCGAATTGTACTAAGCCTGAAGAGGCCCTTATCTTCATCCTAGAAAATCTGTATGACTCTATAGTCCATTTTGTAGATGAATTCTCCTCATACCCCAACCATGCGTTCATTACTACATGTAATTACCTTACTCTACTTAGAATACTACTTAGGAAATATCCCACTCCACAAGAACACAAACTTCCACCCCTCTATTTTGATCCCAATGCTATAGACATCTACGCCATGGCTCGACTAATAATGTGCACTGCTCTTCTCCCTTCATTTTGTTTGTCCCTTCTAGAAGATATGAATGATAGCTACTTTACATGATGCAATCATCCATTTCTCTCTACTACCACTCTGCAAGTCCACTTGAACCTCAAAAGGTACTTACAAAGTTGGCGATTCTTGAATAAATATCTTAGGCCCCCTTCTCCACCCCACTCGGACGACGAAGCTTAGCTCTCATCCTGCCTTTGTAATCAAAAAGGAAAAAAAAAGAAAAAAGCAAGGGCAAAAAAAAGAGAAAGAAAGAAAAAAGAAGGAGAGAAAAGAAAAGAAAAGAAGAGAAACGAGAGAAAGAAAGAAAGAAAACAAAGAAGAAAAGAGAAGAAATCACAACAACAAACAACAGTTCACCCCACATAGGCCACAATCACTGCACCTAAGGGTTCTCAAGTTAGGTGCGTCCAGTGGCTTTGGTTGGTTGGCTTCGTCCCTAAACCCCTAGCCTCATTTTGATTCCCCACTTCACACTTAGGGCACAACAAGGGCAGGACATACCTAGGGAGGTAACACTCGTGTAGACCTAAGCCACATGCACCACACCTCTCTTATGCACAAACTGGGCCCTCAAGTGTGGGACAACACCCAGGCTTGATACCTAGCTCCCAATTTCACTAGCACGAGCACAAGCACCACGTAGTAAGGTAGACACTCCCCCTTAGGTAGTGTACTTCTTCTCTTTTTAGGTAATGCCGGATGTTGCAAACCACCAACATCGGAGGCCCCATCATCCATGAAATACATTCTTGACCCCCACCATCCCAACCAGCTAATCAACCTCTCCCAAAACCAATCTCCACGAGACCCCATCATCATCGACTCACACAATCCCCCTTTTTCAGTCACCGAATATTCATCAACTCAAAATTGCAAGTGTCACAAAACTTGCAATTGTCTAGGAGGGGGGTAATGTTCCACAAGATATCACCATGCAACTCACACGACGCAAAGGAGAACTAAGGAATCCCCTATCAAAAAGTGAATGATTGGCTTAGGCAGGAACAGTGTAGGAGATGGCAACCTTAGAAAAAACACGGGGGAGCTCCAACTACTTTAGCGAGGCCCTGTCAAGGATGAAGGATGCTCTCAAGGATGATGGTAAGCACCGAATATTCTAGCAAGGCTCTCTCAAGGATAAAGGAGAACCTCCAAAGGCCCTCACAAGGAAAGCGCCAGGTGCAATGTAATTCATTTTATGATCTGGAATACAGATTTCCTCCTATGTAAGTGGTGAACTCTAAACAGACATAGGTGAAGAGATAAGGAAACTTGAAGGGAATGGGGAAAAGCCATGTTCGGCTCATGTCGTTGCAACCTTGGCGAATGAGAGGGGGATCCATCCAACACCATCCCCTGCAAGGGCTTGTATACAAACTCAAAAGAGCCATCTAGCTATACCCATCCCACCTTCCAACTACTACCCATCAGTGCCATGGGCACTAAAAAGGGGATAAGGGGATGACCGCCCAAAAGGGATTTAGGGTTTTGTATCTAAAGTTGAAAAGTGAATGAAAAGCTCATTCTTTGGTATGGCGAAAGTGGACTCATCTTCTTCTCTCCTTCTCTTCTCTTTGCTTGCTCATGTGTGCTTGAGGGAGGGGTGAGTGAGTGCGGGAGTAAGTGCGTGAGGGATCTTGGAGGTGAAGCTCTCCATCATCTCCTCTCTTCTTCTTCTCTTCTATGCTTTTCTCTTCTCTTGTCTCGCACTTGGCTATGGAGGATGGATCTTGGAGGTGGAGGCTTGAGGATACTTGAGCTTGCATCACAAATCGTGGAGCTATCGGGGTGCTTGAGGGAGGAGGCAACTCATTTGGGCATCAAGGTAAGCTCAGTACACCTCGCTAGGATCAAAGAGGTGCGCCGGCTAGGTGAGAGATAGCCATAGGTGCTTGTTTGAAATGCTTGAAGGAATAAGCAGTCCGTGGGTCTTGGTGGTTGAGCATGAGTTCCCTCAGAGAGAGAGAGAGAGAGAGAGAGAGAGAGAGAGAGAGAGAGAGAGAGAGAGAGAGAGAGAGAGAGAGAGAGAGAGAGAGAGAGAGAGAGAGAGAGAGAGAGAGAGAGAGAGAGAGAGAGAGAGAGAGAGAGAGAGAGAGAGAGTCCTCATCCGCTCACATCCAAACAATCTACCACTATATGCACATTGGGGAAAGAGGAGGGGGGATGGAGATCCAATTCTAACAAGAAAATTCTTGCATGGATTTTTGGCACCAACAAGAAGGTTCACCAGCTCAATGCTATAGGTATATTTGATACATGTTTGAGTCTATTCACATTGAGAGGGATGTTGAGGAAAATTAGTGCTTTATGCTAGACTCGTCCCTTTCTAATGTATATGAGGTAATATACAAGTCAATGAGTGTCTGCCAATGATGGTAGCTCTACTCAAGGATGGGATATGGTAGACAATGATAGTAGTCAAGGATGGGAAATGATAGATGATCAACCTTTTTTTCCATGTGCTAGCTCCTAGATGTGGGCGTCGTCAATGATATCTACTTGGACATCGTGCCCAAAAGTGAAAACTATTAGGATCTTGAGAGAGAGAGAGAGAGAGAGAGAGAGAGAGAGAGAGAGAGAGAGAGAGAGAGAGAGAGAGAGAGAGAGAGAGAGAGAGAGAGAGAGAGAGAGAGAGAGAGAGAGAGAGAGAGAGAGAGAGAGAGAGAGAGAGAGAGAGAGTCCTCATCCGCTCACATCCAAACAATCTACCACTATATGCACATTGGGGAAAGAGGAGGGGGGATGGAGATCCAATTCTAACAAGAAAATTCTTGCATGGATTTTTGGCACCAACAAGAAGGTTCACCAGCTCAATGCTATAGGTATATTTGATACATGTTTGAGTCTATTCACATTGAGAGGGATGTTGAGGAAAATTAGTGCTTTATGCTAGACTCGTCCCTTTCTAATGTATATGAGGTAATATACAAGTCAATGAGTGTCTGCCAATGATGGTAGCTCTACTCAAGGATGGGATATGGTAGACAATGATAGTAGTCAAGGATGGGAAATGATAGATGATCAACCTTTTTTTCCATGTGCTAGCTCCTAGATGTGGGCGTCGTCAATGATATCTACTTGGACATCGTGCCCAAAAGTGAAAACTATTAGGATCTTGAGAGAGAGAGAGAGAGAGAGAGAGAGAGAGAGAGAGAGAGAGAGAGAGAGAGAGAGAGAGAGAGAGAGAGAGAGAGAGAGAGAGAGAGAGAGAGAGAGAGAGAGAGAGAGAGAGAGAGAGAGAGGTCCCAATACTTGAGGGAGATATGTAGAGGGAGGGAGAGGGGGAAAGAGAGAGAGAGGTCCCAATACTTGAGAGAGATGTGTAGGGGGAGAGAAAGGGGGAAAGAGAGAGGGAAGGGACACACACATACACACACACACACACACACGCACACACATGCACACACACACAGAGTTTTCATCCCCTCACATCTAGACAATGTCTTCCATTGTGTGCACCTTTGTGAATGGAGAGAAGTTTGATAAAAGAGTGCTTTTGTAAGGGGAAAGCTAATTTGCATGAGATCATTCTTGTAGGGCCTTTTGCCACCAACAATGAGGTTCATCAACCTCAATGCTATATTCAATAGAGGTTTGTGCTCCAACTTGACAAGTGAGTGGGACATTGAGGGAAATGAGTGTTGTGTGTAGATTCCTCTTTTTCTATTGTATATGAGGTAATATACAAGTCAGTGAAACCAATATGATGGCATCTCTCGTGAGGTGGTACGAAACATGGTGGACAACCATAGTAGTCAAGGATGGAAAATGATAGATGGTCACCCATTATTTCTAGGTACCATCTCATCAAGTGTGGGTGTTGTCAAATGTATAATCTTAGATAGCATGTTTGAAAGAGATGCAAAAATCTTTAACTCTCAAAGGAGGACTTTAATAATAGAAACTATTTTCCTCCAAAAAGGAGAAGGCCAAGGATGGCCCCCCAGCGGAAAGTGTCACGCACAGATGGCCATCCCTCAACGAGCAATGAAGCCTCATGGGAGGGCATCACTGCTAATCCAACTGCAATATTGGTCATAAGTAATGAATTTCCAAATAAATAAGGTGCTTGTTTTGATTCCTGCCTGAGATACATTAGATGCCGCATTAGAATAGGTCATGGAAAGGGATAGGTCTCATCTCATACTACATTCGAGAGATAGAGTTGCAAAGCGCGGGCATCAAGGGAAGTAAATTGCATCTAGATGCTTTGCGACCAATTAGTACATAGTAGTGGCATATAAGATTCCAAGGTATTATCGACTCTCCTTTTCATGAAAATAATAGTCATGTATTTCCCCACTCTGAAAGTATGTTGTAGCCTGCATGCTTGACGAATTGCATGGTAAGTAATATTGTCGATGTGTCAAGCTACACCATATGATAGTGCTCACCAATGTGAAACATTAGTATTGTAACATTAGTAGCATGACATAGTACATTATGCATTTACAAGTTTCTATGCAAATGGATAGCTTACAGTAGTCATGGCATACAATAGTGTTATATCCATCCTTGGCATTGTAATGGTATGCAATAATATTGTAGCCATCCTTGGCATAGTGCAGGAGTTCTACTTTCTTCACTAATAAACCATTGAAGAAAGCATTATTGAACTTTTGATTGGTAATATAACAGAAACAATTTATTGTGCAACAACTCAGTGGATCCTTTTTCTCCATTCCTTCCATTCATGCGACCTTTTCATAGGGGGATGGTAGCTCAAAAATTTTGTTGCCATCGTATATTCTAGGAATCTCTATCATTGTGAGACTATTCTTTATTGTTTATATCTTTCCTTTAAGAATAGTAATGGTGGCATCTCTCTTAAGGTGCAAGACATGGTTGACAATGAGTGATAGTAGTCAACGATGGATAATGATAGATGGTCACCCTTTGTTTCTAGGTACCATCTCATCAAGTGTGGGTGTTGTCGATGTTTTCAACTTGGATAGCATGTTTGAAGGAGATTTAAAAATCTTAAACTCTCAAAGGGGGACTTTGAGAAAAGGAACTATTTTCTATTCTTATATCATTGTCGATGTGTCGAGCAGCACCATATGACAGTGCTCACCAATGTGAAACATTAGTAGCATGACATAGTACATCGCACATTTACAAGTATATGTGCAAATGGATAGTTTGCAGTAATAATGCCATACAATAGTGTTGTATCCATCTTTGGCATTGTAATGGCATGCAATAATATTGTAGCTATCCTTGACATAGTGCAAGAGTTCTACTTTCTTCACTGATAAACCATTGAAGAAATCTTTGAACACCCATAAATATTAAAGTTATATGGCTTTGTAGGATGGATACTAAAGTAGCATTGGCCTTAATCAACTAGAGAGTGAGGAGAGATGACTATTCTAAAGAGGGCCACTTTTTGCATATCTAGCCATTGAGTAATGCTTCTTCCCTTTATCCTTCTTCAAGATGTTTTAATGACAATGGGCTACCACTATCCCTTCTTTGTTCTTTTAATTGGGAGCTACCAACTTTAGTACGAGCTCCTACTATTTGTTAAAAAACATGGTGTCAACTACTCAAAGAGAGATAGATGGACACAAGCTAGATTCAAAATAGAAGGATCTTCATTAGATAGATAGATTGTCTGGTACAAAGAATAAAAGCCTCTTATATAGTCTACTACAAGTTGCTTTGTTGACCTCATTGATGAAATCAAAGTGGGTTCATCTAATATTCTCTCATGGGTGTAAATGAGTCCAACACATCTCCCTTTTCCAGGGAGTATTCCTATGCAGCTAGTTGAGGAGCCTATTGCTAACACCCTCCCTTGCTCAAAACTAGATTCACAAAAGATAATGATAGAAAAGATACAAAAGATGGGCTAGCTAGTACTCACTCCCTAAATAAAGATAAGAAAAAATGTAGAACAATGTCCAAGGTTACAAAATAGGATAAGACATCTGCAACAATATTTAGGAATACTACAATCGAGATATCTCAAACTTTTTGATCAATAAAGTCCATATTTACATTATAGAGAGATCTGGTAGCGCTACTAGGATTACAAATAGAACTTTTGGTACTTAAAGCTTAGGATTACCAAGAAACCAAAATACTTCTAGGAATTACAAAGTCCATGGATACAAAATATGGAGGAGATACTAAATAAATGAAATCTTGCCACTTATGTAAATGTAGATTCATCAAATTTCATCGTCAAAGTAATGACTCTTAGGGTGAGAGGCCAAGCATCATTGGTTATGCTTAATGGCAGATACGTAGTGTGACTCTTGACAGAAAGATAACTCAACTACTTAAGCAAAATATCCAATTCATTTTGATCACGATGAGAGTGGTTGTTAATGAAGAACTCTGAAGCTAGATGCAAATATATGAGGTCTTGCTGATGCAGAACCACCTTGTATATTGATATTCTTATGATGGGTAGCCCTCCCTGGTGGATAGCATACAAACACGTGCTTCTTGTATTCATGTTGATCTTGAGTTGTGCTCTTTCAAATGTGCTTCTTGGTCCTAACATCCTCTTCAAAAATTTCAAGTATATTGTGTATGCACAAGTTTTTGATCATGAATAAATGCTAAGAGAGGTGGAGGTGTGCTTAGAAGACACATGAACCACCTCTTTGTTACTTGAACACCCTTCGATGTGTACAGCCCTTTCGAGAGGATAAACTTGTAATAAATAGGCTTTTGGCGATGGAGCACTGATGAGAACACCAATTATGCTGATGATTGTTGTCGAGATGCATGACGGAGTCCCACCAGTAATGTAGGGCCGCCGAATGATGACGTAATGACTGATGGCGAGCTAGCTGAGAGGCTAGAGCTCTTGCTTTGGATGGGATGCCTTGAGTTGTGCTGGGTAATCAATGCAAGCTGTTGATACAGATCGCCTAAAGCTCGCTGGCGGCTGGACTAGCTGCCGTGAATCTTGCTGACGCTCTGAGCTAGGTATAATGGCGCCAGTCTCGTCAGCTAGACCTGCCGATTATCACCCTGATTTAGATCACTTGACTGCTAATATTTGCAAGAGTAGACGCCACTGATTGATGACAAATGCTGAGAATGCTCTTGGGTAGAGTCAAGCCTCAAGAAGACTTCTAAAATAATCTCTCTCTCTCTCTCTCTCTCTCTCTCTCTCAGTGAGTTAGGTGAAAACGAGGAAGAGACTACGTAAAGGAGATGAGAAGAATGAGAATAAACAGGAGCGAAAGTAGGAGATAACAGTAGGTGAGGAAGTCAAGAAAGATTATGAGTAGTAGCGCCTAACCAACAACCTAATGACAAGAGAATAGTAGACTAATCATGTCCTAATGGTGAACTAGTGATGCATTAAGTATGGAGGATCTAGCTCCAAAGATGTTGCCTGCTCTAATACCATGTTAGAAAGCACGGTAGTATGTGGAGGATGATATCTCAAGGCACTCATAATGTGTGGATCAAAGAGAAAATAAGTGTGTAGAGAGAAAAGAGAGTTACATGAACACAAGCTAGACACAGAAGAGAATGATCTACATTAGATAGATAGACTCTTTGTTGCAAAGAGAAGAATTCTCTTATATAGATAGGTTGATACAAGTTGCTTTGCTGACCTCATTTTGATGACCTCAAAGTGGGTTCACCTAACATTCTCTCATGGGTGTTAATGAGTCCAATAAATCTCCCTTTTCCACCAAACAAGGGAGTACTCCTATGAGCCTAATTGAGGAGCCTATTTCCAACACTATTTGTCTCTCCTCCATGGATACATTACTACCGTGACCCTTTTTCTCTTTTCTAATTGGAAAACAACATAGCATATGGACTGCCCTCCTCTCGTCACTTTCTTCTATAACATGATGTTTCATTGGACATTTTCATACGAAATAGTAGAGTATTGGAGCTTCTCATGAGAGTAAGAAAGCCAAAGTACTTTGGAGACAAAGACTCAAGTTGTGGAAAAGACCGAATTAATTATTAAAGACCTTGAATACCATACCATGCTCAGACCAAAGCATCTACAACCTTCATGAGTTCTAGCCTTCCTCTCTCTTGCCTTGTCAAAGGCTATACTACCTTGCATTGTGGTTTCATAAAGTGTGATTTCTCTACCTTGCGTTCTTGTTTTTAGATAGAAATGAGTTCCTTGTGCTAATCTATTTTGAGATAAGAAGAAGACAAGTACAAGGCTAATCTTACACTTGGTCTTGCTAGATGATTGGGTTAAGTTTTTGTATTGAGAAGAGAATGTGTTGCCTCTTGTAGTTGTCTCTTTGCAAGGATATTTTTAAGGGCCTTATTGGGGCCTCCCATGTTGATCATATCATGGGATATTTATTAGAGATACGATGCAATTGGTGTAAGCTAGAGATTATTTAAGCTTATGTTCTATTTATGGTTTTTGTGGGAGTCCCAAGTGTTGCTAACATTTGGACTTGTGGAAGGTGTTTAGATTGGTGTTGTCATTCTTCTATGTGATTCTTCTAGGGCTACTAGCCTACAAGGTTTTTATGATTAGTTGATGGGATTTTGGTTGTGAAGCTCATTTTTGAATGGTGCAACCCACCTTATTCTCAAGTTTTTTTGGTGGTTTGTGCTACACATAATCTTAAGATATGATCAATTTTGTATTTTGGCTTAAGATTGCAAATGTGATGGGCTTGGTATCACTCTACCAAGTGAAGGTAGTTGGCATATGGCCTCATGGAAATTTGTACTCAGATGTTGCCACAAGTTGTATAAGCTGTAATAAAATGCTTTTCATGTACTTGTGATAACTATGTGATCTCTTTGGAGCTATCTAATCCCTAAGGGGTTCTCCATGCATACAACATACCTTGTAACCCATGATTAATTATATTTATGCTCTACCCTAGGACAAGAAAGAAGAACCCCAAACCTTTTCGTTACTTGAACAATTTTTTAAAAGCTTCATGACATTGTAACGAGTTGATCCAATCCATTGCTAGTTCTCAAGGGTGGTGCTCTTATTATTTCCTAGGTTGGTTGGGTGGGTGATCGGGAGGAGACATGTGTTTATAAGTGTATTATGAGTAGTGTATTATTAGTGTATTTGTACCATACATGTACGTGTTTTAGCTACAAGAGGCTACATTGTGTGCTTTGCCAAATCCCAACATGGTTTGGTGGCCCCACTAAGGTGCTTTTACGAGTTTATCAATTTCTATACATATGTCTATTTCATGTACCAAAATGACACAATCTACCAAGTTTTTATGGCAAGTGTGAGGAGGATGAAGAAATGTCAAGAAGGGAACTAGAGGAAGGAGAGAGAAGACTACAAAAGAGAGAGAATATAGTCAATTATGAGTTTGACTTAGTAGCCAACTTTCCTTTATGTTGCGTCTTATCTATACTTTGCGTACATTGTATTGTGTGTGAAAGAAGAAAAAATACCAACAAATTTTTTTTTTGGGCTTCCATCACTCTTCTTGTGTTGTTGAATGAGCTTTCTCTTGTATGAATGGCATGTGTTTAGCACAACAGCTCAAGCAATGGTGCGCAGATCGGACGCAGATAGCTCACGTGGTGAATCCCGGAAGGTTCCCAAGAACAAAGTACTCTACTTTTTAGCACAAAAACCCATGTAAAAGCAAGCACGACAAGAGGCAAGAGACAAATTGGGTTCAATCTCCCCCATGCCTTGTGTGAGCGCTTCACAAAGCATGTATTTTATGTATATTTCCAATCTTCATGCTCAATAATAGCCCAATTACAAAAATATGACAAGCTTTTAGCTTTTGAGTTTGCTTTCTACAAAAATAGTAAAATAAAGCTAATGGACGGTGCCCATAGTGTCTGGCACGCCCAATCTCAATGTCCAAATAAAAATAACATATCCAGGCGCATAAGCACATACAAAATAATAATAAATAATCGATGTCTTAATAGACATAACAAAATATAGACGTGGCGCCTATCAAAATCTAGTCCAAGAGTCGAAAACCCGCTAGACTCCAATGCTTTCCTCCGCCACTACTGCTATCTCTACACATCAACTGAAGCATTCACAATCATTAGTAAATTAATACAATTAAACCGACAAAAGTGAATACCTAGCAGTCTTCAGCTACATAAATAAATCAACTGGTTAGAAATAAATCCTAACCTTAATTTATTACGAGTGCGCACTCTAAACTCATAAACGTTTATTAATTTAATATGCATTTTGTGGAATCACCCGCTATGGAATCACCCATGTACACACTAAATTAATGAAACGCCCGAAAAGGACAGGCGTCCCCATCAACTTCTCGCACAAAGAATCCTCTTTGCGTATGAGCCCCGGTCATCTAAGTTTACGGAATCCACCGTAAAACCTCACGGAGTCCACCGTGGAATATGCCTCCTGGCATCATACCCCCGGGGTGGGATAGCAATTGACCTCAATTGCTATTAGCTCAATGTGGAGCTAACAGAGTGGGGAAAGCATTTAAGTCTCTAGCGTGCATCCATTGTGCTTCCTCTACAGGATGGTTCTTAAATTTGACTAGATATCTAGAATACCTTCGGCCAGTTCTAGTGGTCATGTAGTCAGTGTCTATAATGGCTTCTGGTTCAAGTATTTCAGTCTCTTCTTCTAGTAAAGGTGGGTTTTCATAGACAGGGTGTATAGGTAATTGGCCTTTAAATGGTCTCAATAAACTAATATGAAATGTATTATGAATTTTCCAATGAGATGGCAATTCTAACTTGAATGCATTGTCATTAATCTTATGAATGATTCTAAATGGTCCGTAGAATCTAGGAGCTAATTTGACAACTGGATGTCTATCTACACTTTGCAGTCTACGCTTTTCTATTCTAAGCCAAACATAATCATCAACTTTGAAATTCATGGCTTGTCTTTTCTTGTTGGCTTGTTTGGTATATGATTGTTGGGCTTTAGCAATCATATCCTTTACCTCATCAAAAATAGTGTTATGCATAATAGCAATATCATCGGCACTTTGTATTCTATTAGACAAAGATGCAACAGGTGTAGATAATCTATATCCATAAATAACTTCAAAAGGTGCTTTCTTTGTAGATGTGTGCGGTGTATTGTTATATGCAAACTGTAATAAATGTAAATGAGTATCCCATGTCTGAGGTTTAGAGATAGTGTATGCACGTAAAAGATCTAGAATGGTGCTATTTGTGGCTTCTGTTTGTCCATTTGTTTCTGGATGAAATGCAGATGAGAAATCAATCTTTGTGCCTAGATTTGCAAACAGTGTAATCCAAAAATTATTACAAAATCTAGAATCTCTATCTGAAATAATCACTTTCGGCAATCCATGGTTAGTAAAAACAGTTTTCAAAAATAACTGTGCTACTTGTGATGCTATTAAAGTTTTCTTACATGCAATGAAATATGCTTGCTTACTAAATCTATCTACAATTGTCCAAATCATGTCATGGTTTGATTTAGTATTTGGTAAACCAGTAATGAAATCCATAGATATATGTTCCCAAGGTTTAGATGGAATAGACAAAGGCATTAATAATCCATACTGTTTACCATGATGTCTTTTTATTCTTTGACAAATCAAACATTCAGAAACAAAATTAGATACATCTGCATCCATATGCGGCCAATAAAAATCTTCAGTTAACATGCGTAATGTAGAAATGATACCTCTATGACCTTGATATGGGGGACAATGAATTTCATTCAAAACAAAAGATCGGAATGGAATAGTAACACACAGTCTCTTTTCAAAAAACATGAATCCATCATTATATGACAATGAATCAACAGGAATGAAATTATTTTGAACTAATTTTTGCCAATCAGAATGAAAAGTAATATCCTGGTGATATGTGTCTTTCATAGCAATCAAAGAATCAAAAGATATGATAGATATATTATGAATTGCAGGTCTTCTACTCAATGCATTAGCAACTACATTTTCTTTTCCAGGTTGGTATTGAATGATAGGATGGAAACTTTGAATGAATGAAGCCCATTTGATATGACGGTCAGAAATTTGGGGTTGGCTAAGTAGATGTCTAATGCTTTGCTGGTCGGTCTTTATCATGAATTCTGAACCCATTAAATAATGCTTCCATTGTTTTAATGCTTGTACAACTGCTAAGAGTTCCTTGTCATAAGTGGAATATTTAAGCTCAGAGGGTTTTAGCTTAGAACTAGAATATGCTATTGGATGGTTGTCTTGCATTAGCACGGCTCCTATTCCTGATCCGCTAGCATCGGTCACAACTAAAAAGAATGGTCTGTTAAAGTCAGGCAATTGTAGAACAGGGGCATTGGTCAATGCACGTTTGAGTAAATCAAAGGATTTCTGCTGGTTTTCAGTCCATTGATAAACAATGCCTTTCTTAAGAAGTTTGGTCAATGGTAAAGCAAGTAATGAGAAATTACGTACAAACTTCCTATAGAAACTAGCAAGACCAAGGAATGAGCGTAATTCATGTACATTTTTAGGAATAGGCCAATGCAATATTGCATCAATTTTCTTAGGATCAACTTTTATTCCTTCTTTTGATACAATATGACCTAGATATTCTATTTCTGTCTTAAAGAATTCACTCTTGTCAGGATTTGCAAACAATTGATTTTCTTTCAGTAATTGAAAAACTAATGATAAATGCTCATAATGCTCTTTTTCACTTTGACTGAACACTAGAATATCATCAAAGAAAACAATCACACAATATTGATATTTTAGAAAAATACGGTTCATCATTCTACTGAAAGTAGCAGGTGCATTAGTTAATCCGAATGGCATGACTAAGAATTCGTAATGGCCAAACTGTGTCCTGAATGTAGTCTTAAATATGTCGGATCTATCTAGTCTCACCTGATGATATCCAGACTTAAGGTCAATTTTACTAAATATAGAAGATCCTTGCAGTTTGTCCATAAGGTCATCAACTCTAGGTATAGGATACCTATTCTTTACAGTGATCTTGTTTAATGCTCGGTAGTCAATACACATATGATAAGTATTATTCTTTTTCTTGACTAAGAGCACAGGTGCACCGAATGGAGAACTGCTAGGTCGAATTAAGCCTCTATTTAGTAATTCTTCTACTTGACTCTGGATTTCTTTTTGCTCTATTTGATTGTGCCTATATGGGGCTTTGCAAGGTGGTTGTGTGCCAGCAGTCCTTAAAATATGCGAGAAATTCCTTATGCCTAGGGTGCATATGATTTTCCTTTGCGTGCAATTCATTTACCCAAATGAGATATGATTTAGTATTCTTACGTAGTGCACGTTTTGCTTGAGTATGCGAAAGCAGTGGAAACATATGAGATGCATGCATACCAAATAATGTAATAGATTTTCCTTGAAAATTTATATTCATTGTGTGTGTGGAATAATCTATATTGGGATTATGTTGGTGTCTCCATGGCATTCCTAGAATAATGTCGCTTGACTGTAATGGGACAACTAAGAAATTTCTTCTTTCAATATATGGACCAATTTGAATTTCTAAATCTTGAACTTCTTGTGTGCCATTGTACCTAGTGCCTAAAAATGCAGCTTTTATGCGATAATGCGTAGGTACAGTATGCAGTTTCAATTCCTTTACCAATTTTGCTGAAATAAAGTCATGGGTACTACCGTCATCATGCAATATAGTTCTTTCTTTTCCATGCACCATACATTTCATAGTCAATAATGAATGTGAAGTAGGCATACTTGGTAAAGTGTCGGAAGTAGTAGTAGGATCATCTTCTTCTTTAGTGAAATCCGGCATATCCTCATGCTCGTCTTCGTCCATAGCTCCAAGGTAGTTGATATGTGCTGATGGCTTCTTTGAATGACAATTTGCTGCGAGATGCCCTGGCTGGTGACACTTGTAGCATACGATGGGCTTGGCTTTGGTCACATTATTTGCAATGGCTGGGAGTCTGGGTATATTTGGATTTGCTTGTGGAATAGGTTTAGAATTTGGATTGACAGTGGATGGTAATGCAGGTGGTTTAGGCCAATTCTTGCGGAAAGATGGTGATGAGAAACGACCTGGATTAAACCTTCTGAAATTGGAATTGAATTGTTTAGATCCATAATTACCGTTTGCTTGGAATGGCTGTGGTCGTCGATCTTTTCCACGTAACTTATCTTCAGTGTCGTGAGCTAAGGAGATGGCGTCTTCAAGGGTAGCAGGCTTGAACATATTCACCTCAGCGTAGTAATGTCCAAGAAGTCCAGACATATACTTTCACTTATGTGTCGTCTCTGGTACGTCTTCAAGCATGCGTAGCTGTAGGAGTGCATTCCAAAAACGCTCTGTATACTGTGGAATAGGCTCACGATCGCGTTGTTGAAGTAAATCCCATTGCTTGATAGCCTTCTCATGAAATTGCAGTGGTAGGAAATTTTGCATGAACTTCTTCTTGAAATCTTCCCATGTAGCAGGACATTCTATGCTCTTGCGGACTACAGTCCACCAAAGTGATGCTCTGTCTATCAGATGATTAGTAACACACTTGATTTTATCTTTCTCGAGATAAGTTTCCTCATGGAAATAGTCATCAAACTGGCTAATGAATGATAAAACAGTCTTTCCTTCTCTTATGCCATTGAAAGTGCGAAACTTGAAACTTCGTTTACTTATCTTGGATTCCTTGCGAATGGTTTGTGCTTCAAGAGTGGCGTCGATGGTACGGCGAATCAAATCTTCAGCTTGAGGTTCTTCTTTATCAGTGGACGCTCCTTGTAGCTTTGTCAATTGCGCTTGCAAGGCTTGCCTAGCTCTTCGCTCTTCTTCCAATTGCAGCATGATAAGATCCAGCTTTTGTTCCATGGTAGGCTCGGGTAGATCGTCTTCAGCCATAGGATCATCCATATGTGGGGTAGTCATCCTGTAAAACTCAACAAACCTTTCTCACTCAAAATCAGTTAGCGGGATGAGCGTAGCTCAAATTTGGGATTACAAGGCTATGTATTTTTGGGTATTTTCTTCTTCAATTTTCATAAATTCTGCAATATTTCTGTCTCCGTTTGCTGAAAGTACTTCAACAAACTTGTAGATAGGTAGAACAGCTTGCTGCGAACAACTTTCCAGTTCAGAGTTTTTGCATACGAACAAGTCTTCTATGAGTTTTAAGCACTAGTCAGTTCTGATTTAGTCTGACTTGCAGAGTTGCAGACTTAGTAGACTTGCAGAGTTGTTGACTTGTTGGACTTAGGCCGACTTGCAGAACTTGATTACCGTCGACTTACGGAACTTGACTTCAGGAGTGCGAGACCCGGAGTTACTGAACTTGTTTGCCCAGTGTGACTTGCAGAGGATTGTGTGACTTGAAGGAAGTTTAGTGATTTAAGCTTTGACTTAAAGATTAAGAGAGCTTAATGGTGGAGAACAGGCCGCCGTTTTTTTTCGTGAAGGGGGGGGGGCGTTTTTTCTCCACGCGGAAATTTCGGGGGGTCTTCTTGCAAATCGACTTGAAGTTTTGAAGCTTAATAAGCTTCTTAAGCTTTCTCTAAGCTTATTGAAAGAAATTTTGAGAAAAACAATGAAGCTTATCTCTGTAACTCCACGACTTGATGAAGGAGTTGGATGCGTGGTCCTCCGCCTGCAGAGCCTGGTCCTTCGCGATCTGACAGTGGAAACAGGGGTTCTTGATCGCCAGAAGTCTGCCTGTATCGACAGTTCGCGATGAGATTGACTGTAGAGGCCGTTTGTTCCTGGAGCTCCGCCTTCGCCCGAGATTAGTAGCGATTGGAAGCTCTTGATCTCTGCTCCGCTCTGATACCACTGGTGCACAGATCGGACGCAGATAGCTCACGTGGTGAATCCCGGAAGGTCCCCAAGAACAAAGTACTCTACTTTTTAGCACAAAAACCCATGTAAAAGCAAGCACGACAAGAGGCAAGAGACAAATTGGGTTCAATCTCCCCCATGCCTTATGTGAGCGCTTCACAAAGCATGTATTTTATGTATATTTCCAATCTTCATGCTCAATAATAGCCCAATTACAAAAATATGACAAGCTTTTAGCTTTTGAGTTTGCTTTCTACAAAAATAGTAAAATAAAGCTAATGGACGGTGCCCATAGTGTCTGGCACGCCCAATCTCAATGTCCAAATAAAAATAACATATCCAGGCGCATAAGCGCATACAAAATAATAATAAATAATCGATGTCTCAATAGACATAACAAAATATAGACGTGGCACCTATCAAAATCTAGTCCAAGAGTCGAAAACCCGCTAGGCTCCAATGCTTTCCTCCACCACTGCTGCTATCTCTACACATCAACTGAAGCATTCACAATCGTTAGTAAATTAATACAATTAAACCGACAAAAGTGAATACCTAGCAGTCTTCAGCTACATAAATAAATCAACTGGTTAGAAATAAATCCTAACCTTAATTTATTACGAGTGCGCACTCTAAACTCATAAACGTTTATTAATTTAATATGCATTTTGCGGAATCACCCGCTATGGAATCACCCATGTACACACTAAATTAATGAAACGCCCGAAAAGGACAGGCGTCCCCATCAACTTCTCGCACAAAGAATCCTCTTTGCGTATGAGCCCCGGTCATCTAAGTTTATGGAATCCACCGTAAAACCTCACGGAGTCCACCGTGGAATATGCCTCCTGGCATCAAGCAAGTCCCCCCGCCACACAATTCATGACACTAGTGAACTTGCTCAAGAAACTGCAACACAATGGATGGGAATTTTGAAACTGTAGCTTGCATAATAGCAGCCATCTTGTGGGGTCCATAACAAAGCCATCTCCTAAAATAACATGGCCCAATAAAACACCACCTTTTACAACAAAAATACACTTCATGGGGTTAAGATAGAGACTTATTTCCTTGCATCTTATGAAGCATAGTCGAATATGATGCGATTGTAGGAGTGCTATACCAAAAACACTAAAGTCATTCAAATATACTCTCATGAAGTCGGTTAAGTAGGACCCAAATATTTCTTGCATATCTCACTGATGAAACATTCTTCAAGATATATCACATCACAATACGGACAACTACTCCCCACACTATAATGAAGGTCATGATCCTCAAGAGCAAGACATACCTGATTGTATATGCTGAAGCTATCCAAAAAAGAATACATGTGGGTTAGCTACCTCATCTAAAATGTTATTGAGGCAGATAGTGGTAGCATTCAATTACCTATAATTGACACAAATCTATAATTTCTTGCTTTTCTTTGGTACAATGACAATGGAAAAAATTCCATTCTGCTCGATCTACTGAAGTAATAAATCTGACTCGGAGGAGCCGATCCATTGACCAATTTGGCCATGTGCAGATTCATGCAATACCTCTATATGCAAACTCGAACAATGTCCAATTTGAATAAAATTCGATGCTGATAGAGCATCCTAGGATCTAATTCTCTCATTTTTTAATAATCTTGTGCATATATATCTTTAAATTCTATCAAGAGGGTAATGAGCTACTCTCGAAACTTGGGTTGCAGGTGATTACTAAACTATGGAAAGTGTATCCTTTGTGATCCTAGTCACCTTTTGCATTTGTGCTTCAAACTCCCTTTATTGTCTCACTACTTCTATCATATCCAATTTGGCTATAGCCATAGTTTGAGTTGCTTTTGCTCTAGAGTTTGGAATCATGATTTTTGTATCCTTGAAAATATGATTTTGTGTTGGTACCAGCTCTAGACAGGATAAGGTGAAAAATGTAGATCCAAGATGAGAGTAGGATTTAAATATCCAAGAAGTGCCAAGTAAATGTAGAATGATGCAAATTTAAAGTAGAAATGGATACGTGACAGAAGCGAAAGACGCAGATCTGACAATTTTAAGTGGCCATGAAAAACGAGAATGCAAATTTCTTCAAAAGACTGACCTTTGCAATGGTTGTGGATATTTCATAATTTTTCCAATTGAAGAATTGAAGTAAGATGAGTTTTTAGCCGTTTCAAGCTTCAAGCCGGATACATGGAATTTTCCACATCTCGAATTGGTCATCGGACAGGGAAGAAACTGAAGGCTGACGCACAGAAGGCCAAATAATGGCTAAATTTCAAGTGGACATGGCCTTGAGCCTTTGGGCGGTGGACCAATTTAATTTTTTTTATCAAATGGTGGGAGAGGGGAGGGCATTAAAAAAAATGGTGAGTTATAAGGAATGATGCCATTCTTGGCAACAATTTGTGGAAAGGGGTGGTGGAGGCTGAGAAGAATCCCCCAATCCAAAGACATAGGTTGATTCCCTAATTTTTTCACTTCCAATCACCAACTTCCATGCATAGAAGAAACCCCCAATCTAAAGACATATGCTGATTCCCTAAGTTTTTTGCTTCCAATCATTGGCTGCCATGCGTAGAATGGTTGTCCAGATGGAGATCTCAGAATTCAGTATTTCTCTCTCCTCTCTTCTCTCTCCTCTTGATGCATGTTTCTATGGTTCAATCTATGAGAGAAGGGGGTGGGTTGATTTGAGAGATTTCAATTGGGAGATGATGCTGAGACACAATGGAGTGTAGATTGATGTTTATAGGAGTGTTAGCGACTATTAATGAGTGTCAGTGACCTTCCAAATATGAGATACATGTAAGATAAAGTGTGATTTTATGAGCAAGTGATAAAATTCATCGTTTTATGATAGATCTTGATTGTAAATGACTGAAAATGATTGCTCTTGATTGTCAATTATATGTTTTATGAGAAACATTGAGAAAATAAGCAAGGATCAGTTGTCTATTGATTTTTCCATAAACACACAAAACTCGCAAAATTGTGGTTTTAGGGTAAATAATGGATTTTGGGGGTTTTGATGTGTCAATGGTGTTCTAATGGGATGAAATGAGAGGGACAAAAATAATTCTCAACAAGTTTGATCAAGTCACATCAGAAAATCAAAGAAACATTGGTATCTATTGATAAATAAATAAAAAAGTTTATTAATATTTACTGATAAATAAATAGGAAAAATTAGAAAAAATATATTTTTAAAGCTTAAAAATTAGGTCAAAATAATATATGTGTCAATGTGGATGTATGGTAGGGCT
Source organism: Lygodium microphyllum (assembly GCF_053477565.2). Taxonomy (NCBI): domain Eukaryota; kingdom Viridiplantae; phylum Streptophyta; class Polypodiopsida; order Schizaeales; family Lygodiaceae; genus Lygodium; species Lygodium microphyllum. The sequence continues at coordinate 92,241,857 of NC_141158.1, read as the reverse complement.
GAAGCATGAGTTTTATCCTCAATTTAGCCCTATCTTTATGTTAAAGTGTGTATTTACTGCTCTTTATGAAGAAGAATACATCAAAATGCTCTCTAAACCTACCACCGAATGCACAACCCTAAACAGTAAAAGGAGAGGAGATGGTAATAAGTGTTGATTACATGCTACAGTTGATTTTTTGATGCATTTTTCATATAGAATACATGTGTTTTGAGAATTAAAGGGTTCAATAACATGAGCATGCTCGATGTTGATCCTATGCAATGTAGCAATTACGCTTAGAATGAAAGCATGAAAAGAAATGGTTTCGCACTTTCACAATGATGTTTCAAATGAATAAAGATGGTTGAGCACTATGAATCATTTACAGTTGCATTGCATTCAACACATGGTATCATCTTGGATGCATGGCAATTGTCTTCATAAACATTGACCCACGCTGACGGTAAGGTATCTCGAGCCGTAGGGCTAGTGATCGATTTCTTTGGGGAGTATGCAATAAGGATCATATTCCATCTCCTCAAATGATTGATTATAAGAGAGGACTAAGTGTTGTATGTGTTATATGTGTTCACGGCACATCCTAGGGGGCTAATCCCTAGGGTGTAGGAGAGTCATAGAGGGGCTGCACCAATTAGCCGAGGGGCGCTCTGTGTGTCTATTTTACGTGGTGTATAACACCCTTGGAGGGTTCACTATATACATATTCTCTATATAACATGCATTCATGGCCTATTTATAAATATCCTAATCTGTGAATTTTTCTTGAATAAAACACAACCCTTTTCTATTCAATCTGTAAGTAAGCCCTTTATATGACACCCTTTTGTTTGTAAAAAATGTATAAAAATTGTCTTTTAAAAACCCCTTATTTTGAACTCAAGTTATATATACATACATTCATGAGTGACCTCCCCGAGATAACACCAATATGTGTGGGGGATCCTTGTGAGGAGTTTGGGAAGGGATTTGTTGGACTATAAACTATACAAACACTTATTTAAGTTAGATTAGTGTAAGTAGCCTCCAGATGCTCTTGGGGTCGCGAGGTTGTGGGATGTTTTGGTTGAGGAGCATAGAGGCTTGACTAGAGCCTTAGAGCCAGTGTTAGGCCTATTTTAGATCCCGACATAAGTATTGATAATAGATTTGCATGGCATCCACAAGATAAAAGGGTTCAAGTATGCATTTGCTCCATTAAGAAAGTAGCTTCATCATCATCATCCAAGCCATCCACCATATTGACTGCCTCAACTCTATCGTCAATGTGCAAGCTACTAATGGAGGTGGGATTCTATTTAAGAAGATCATGATTTTGTTGTGAGCTCGGCAAATTGTCAGCCGATATCACAATCCTAGTTGTGACTGCAACCAAGGCCATCCGAGGAGCAAGAGGCAATAATTCTCACATGCATGCTTTATATTTAGCACCACCAAAGAAATCAGAAGTGAAACATTTGCTACTTCCCAATTCATCAACCCAAAATCTTGATAAGTGGCCACTCTGATAATGTTGACTCTTGAGCCACTATGAAGCAAAACATTGTTAATTACTCCACCCTTGAATCAAAGTAAGCTCATCAAAATGGTGGGGTTTGACAATGATCCTGGTGGCAATGGCTCATGGTGCACCTTACAGACTTTCTTCTCTAGCATGGTCATAGTCAAGGCTACCAGTTTTGGTTTTGAGAGTACATGCCAATTTGATTGAATCATTTTTGCAACAAATGATCCTTGAAGGCTAGGGCTAAATGTAATAAAATACCCAAAGAAATAGTAATAGAGACCAGTCCCCATGCAGTCTATGTTTCAAATTTAGTTGGAACTGCCTATGAAGAAGATTGGGCCTCAACTTTTGGTGCTGGCCAATTTCCTTCCACCTTGCAATGGTTGTGGCTTCTACAACCTACCAGTACTTTTGCGGTCCCATATGGTCTAGTAGTATTAGATCTAGCACATGAATCAAATGCGGGTCCCTTCTTGCCACTAGCTCCTTTGTCATCCAATCAGCTATTTGGTGGTAGAATTTCTCCTATTCTACCCACAAAATTTATGTAGGTTTCTCTATTGTTCCTTTGTGCTTCTTGCCCAACAAGGTAACCACATTTACTTCTAGCTCAAGTAGCTCGTTTATTTCCACTATATTGACATGAGGTAAGCATTTAACCCCAAGTGGAATGATGTCTTGTCATCATCAAAAGTTGCCCAATTTTTTTCACTATGAGCCAAGCCATTGCCTTCTTCTACATCGACGACTCAAATATAGGCATCTTATAGGTGGGATCCACCTAGGCTGGAAAATTGATAGTATATGTGACCTCAAATTGTCAAAGAAAAGCATCCTAGTCCTTGATTGATGATCCCAAAAAAGGGAATGGGGCCCATGCTTGAGCTGCCATTGAGGTATGGATTGGGTTACCATGAGGCACAATGGGTAAAATCCCTACCAATTTTATTGGATGCAAATAACCGCCTTGCTATATTTAGAGGCATCGCATGAGCATTTGATAAACATAGGAGCACATCCCAAGATAAAAAAATATTGCATGAGCGGTGTTTGTGGGGCTCTGGAGTAGATTTCTTCGATGGGAGTTTATCATTGTTAAGAAATGAAGTGCCCTTAAGGGACAATACCCAATGACACTGCTCACACCTAGAAAACCATGTAAACATAAGCTAAACGCCCTCTAGTGGACCTTGATAGCATGTGCGCATAAAAATCTATGTTGAAGTTTGGATTATGGTCACTAGGTGCAATTGGGCTAGACCAACTCTAAGGGACTGTAGAGTTCTAATATGCTCAAACTTGACACAGAGATATGCAACCATTGCAAATGCATCACTCATAGCATATTGGATTGAATGTATCTAAATAGACAATCATAGATAAAAATGACAATAAAAAAATGCTCATATATTCCAATAGATCAATTTACACACTCCATACGATGTGCCATGGTCTCTTTGGGCGAGACAACAACAAGAAAGGGCAAGGCTTAGACCAATGAGTATGTACAAAAGTTGACCACTCGGAAGTACAAGACATAAGCTAAATAACTATGGCTGCAATAGCAACATGACAATGGAGCTAACTCTATGTGTGTGTATGGAATTGTATATATGGGGATGAATTGGAACTCTCATCACTTTCTTATATAGCCCTTTTTCCTACAATGCCTTGAAGTCCTTCCACCACTATCCTTAGCTACACCACCACCTTCCATTCCCATGCCACTATTGTTATATTTAATTGGCACTTAGCCACCAATTTGTACCATGACATGCTAGTAGTGAAGAAGAAGGATCGCACATTCCGTATATGCATTGATTATAGGGAGTTAAATTAGTTCACCATAAAAAAATAGGTACCATGTTTCCCATATCAATGATCTCTTGGACGGAACTTAAGGATGCATGGCTTTTTACTAAGATAGAAATTTGTTCAAGATATCATCAAATCATATGAGATAGGGGGATGAATGTAAGACTGCTTAGGATTGAAAGAGGATTATATCAATTCTTGATGACGCCTTTTTGTAGCCTCTGATACGTGCCTCGACAATGATCACACCAACATATCACATGCTCCTCATAGTAAAAATAATCATATGTAGGTCCATGTGCAGCACTAGAACTTTGTCCATCCTAGGGTAGGAGGTGGTGGTGTACCCTCTAACATGTCTGAATTTGCTTATCAAGAATCACAAAAATATAAGACATTTATTGAAGGATCAATTATAGTAAAGAACCATAACACTAGTATAACAATGAAATCTAACACGTTTTCTGATATCTTATAGTGCTTATTCTGTGAAGAACAAACCATGTGTGTGTGTGTGTATCTGTGTGTGTGTGTGCATGCAATCCTCCTTTTGCTTGTCTCTACTATACAATAGCCCATGTTTTTTTTTTCATACTAGAATAAGCATAAATTGATATTATGGAATTAATGCTTACTTTAGTGTGGCAAAAAAAACAGGCGCTACTGTATGGTGGAGACAAACAAAAGGAAGGCCGATATGTGCATGGAGACGTGGCATCACTTTCGCAGGGAGAGATGCCTACGAATAAACTTTCCTCAGTAGAGGGTATGTGCAATAAATAGCTTACATTTGACATGACCTATATTGTCTACACACATTTGTACAGATTTATTAATGATATGCATTGATGTTTCTTTGTCTGTTTTGTATTGGGGAGGGATGATATTACTACACTTAGACATGCATGCTTTGTATATACACATTTGTAGATACTTCTTGATGGTATACAGTGACCTTTGTTGGTTTCGTATTTGAATTTGTTTATTGTTGAACAGTTATTTAGTTTGTTGGTAAGTTAATAAGTATATATTTGAATTCTTTAATTATTGAGAGTAGTATATATCCAAAAGTTATTTATTTGTTGGTAAGTTAACAAGCATATATCCTACGTTAACAACTTTGTGGTTTTCCATGTTGGGCTGTAACATCAACGAGTTCTTGGTTTCCATGTTTTCCACCAAGTTACCAGATTCAATGCTATGTGTCAACTCGTTCCGAAGTACCTCGTACCCAAGTATCAAGGTAGAGCATTAAGTCATTAATTGAGTCTGCTTATTATAATTTTGATTGTTGTATAGCGCATCAAGAAGATGGGTGTTTAGAAGATATTATGGGCTACCAAAAAGATGGGTATCTAGGAGATAAAAAGGTTATGCCTCATTATAACAACATAGAGTACTATTCAAAAGAGTAATGTTTTTTATAACCTTTAATTGCACGTGTACTGATGAGCGAGCACCCTCAATGAGCATGCACACCATTACATTGGGAAAACTATTACATAGTATATTGGGGAAATCATTACATGTTAGAAATCTCGAGGTTAGAGGCAAGATGGATGGGTGAGAGAGGGCTGTGTAGGTCAAAATCAACTATAAGTTAGGGTCTCAATATGTCTCATTATGCATGGGCATTTTACCTCAACACCCAACCATACAAACTCACAATCAAAGGTTACCTTTAGTCAACTAAGGGATGATGTCCTAGCCTAAGACCTTTATCAATATCCTGACTAAAGACCCTTCCAAATATCAACATAGGAAATGATCCACCCAATTAAGAGTTCCAAAAACTTTCAAGTGCTTTGACTCCCCTCTTATGTTTTCCTTCACCAATTGCAAAGAGTTAAGAAGACCCTAGATGCTTCACATGAATTTACTTTTTTTCTTTAAGATTCCAAAAGAGAGCCACCTATGTAGCCAATGGGAAAAGATAACTAGCTAGTATACTGAATCATATAAAAATCAAGCTATAAGGAACCCACTCCATACCAAATAACTAGTTCGAATCTCATATTATGCACCCAAGAAAGCTCACACAAATACCCAATCCTTTCGAAAAAACCTCATGGTTTTCCACTATTCTTAACATGTTATTGCTTCTTCTTCACTCAACACCACACTCTCCTTCATAAAAATGCTTGAAGAACTACTAGATGCAACAACAGTCTTTACAGGCAGCAATAGGTTGAGAAAAATAGCATAAATATCATGAGTCCTACCTCTCAAATTCACTTTGTGAATGTATACAACAACTTAATGAATCTTAAAAGTAATTCGAGACTTAGAAAAATAAAATCTTTTCAAGGTAATTCAAGACTTCATGGCAAGCTCCCTTCTCTCTTTATATACATACGTACGTATTAAGACTTGTGAACATTACAACAAATATAAAAATCTATTTTTTAATTAATTCAAATTATGGTATTTTTTAAAATGATCAATAAAACAAACAAAAAAACTCATTTTTTATTCTATTTAGTAAATTTATTTTATAAATTATCAAGAAAATAAAGATAATTGTTTACCATAATCTATGTTCGTGTGATCAATTATGATTAGCCCAAAAATCTTGAAAAGAATCACCTATGCATAGACCCGACCAAAGTACACAATGTCCAGACCGAGTGTAAGGAAGGAATTGCCAAAAAACACAAGGAGAGAGAGAGAGAGAGAGAGAGAGAGAGAGAATTGAGTCCAAAGGGCATAACAAATGAGAGAGAGAGAGAGAGTGTGTGTGTGAGTGAGTGAGTGAGTAAGTGTGTTTGTGTGTAAGCACAAGAGGGATCGAGAGAGAGATGCATGACATAGAGAGAGGGAGAGAGGGGGTGTAGCAGAAAATGGCCAAGGAGAAATAGAGGAGACGAAAACGGATAGCTTGGGTTTTGTCCGCAAGGTATCGTTGCTTAAGTGACGATTTTTTAATAATTATTCTTGCGTTGGTTAAGCGACGACAAACAAATTTTACCGCGCTTAAGCGACTAAAGCCATGCTAAGCCGCTTATACGACGTTTTTTCGTCCCTAATATTCTCACTATATGCGTCGCATAAACGATATACAATAGCGACGAGGCTTTTTACATTATCGCATTACTCATTCGACGACAATCCGTCGCTTTATGCCTCGCCATAATAGTGAGGACATGAAGAACATGGGGAGGTAGCCCGTCCTTCAGCTCCTTCACCTTCAGCTCCGTGAGGGTTTGGAATCCAGTGGCATATCAAAGATGGAAAGGAGAACACTGCGTATGTTAGGAGAAACACCGCCATGTGCAACTGTCACACCTATAACAAGCTTTCAAAGCCCATCACCATCCCTTACAGCAAGCTAGATGTGGCGGGGAATAGTCCTATTCTTCTCGTTCATGCATACTGTTCCCTGCAGGCTCCAACGCCTGCAATGAAGAACTGTAAATTAATAAACACAGACAATAGAAGAAGTAAGCATGCAAGCACAGAAGCAAACGCGTAGACATCACTCAGGTTTTTGTGGCGAAATGCTTGTTGCCATACTTTACACAGCAATAACCCATCGTCAAACATTGATGTGACAACGAATATCAGCATCATGATCACAGTACGATACTACCAATAAAGGGAAGAGGGGGATGATATGCACTCGGACTACCCAATATAGGCGCAATGACTGTATCACTGACTAAAGCACTAGTGCAGTCGATCGTAGACGCAGGAGGGCACCAGGGCATGATAATATAATTAAGGAGGCATGGTTGTCGAGAAGGGATGGAGAAGACAGAAGAGAAGGGAGTAAGGGCAAATGGATGCACGCAGGTAATGCATGGAGATACGTCATGCCTCATTCACGCATCAGGATGCTGCCAATGAAAATCAGGGATGACAAATCGATTGAAATAAGAATCTTCAGCTCAGCAGCTAGGTATTATTCCAGGACAGCGACGTACATAAGTGCACGGGAACTTGGAAGACCATGATAGACAGGCACACTAAAAGACCGGCACGCTAGGCATTTGAGGACAGCAGTGATATAGACAGCGCTTGAAACTCAGTAGCCAGGCATTCAAGGATAGCGCCGATATTGATAGCTTCACAATTAGCACGGGCCTGTACATAGGATCGAGATCGAGATCGAGATCGAGAGAGAGAGAGAGAGAGAGAGAGAGAGAGAGAGAGAGAGAGAGTGTGTGTGTGTGTGTGCGCCTGCCATGAAAAATTGGGGAGCACAATGAGTGAGACAGAGAGAGAGAGAGAGAGATTACAAAATAGGAGACGAGCACATTAGTGGGAGAGGGGAAGGGAGAGTGTGTGGACGCAACTCTCACTTTGTGTGAGACTCACTATTTGAGGTCGGTTACACACACACATGAGGTTAGTGGGAGAGAGAGAGAGTGTGTGGACGCAACTCTCACTTTGTGTGAGACTCACTATTTGAGGTCGGTTACACACACACATGAGGTGGAAAAAGAGGTGTTCGCCGCAGTACATGTCGAAAGGTAATTGGATTTGATTTTTGCAGTTGGCGGATATTTCTTGGTAGGAGATCTCCCCTGTCCTGAAATTCGGGCACGCCCAATGCACAAGAAGACAACACATTTATTCAAAAAGGGAACTGCATCACTCATAGGAAATGAACCTCCGCCAATCCCCACACAACCTCAATCTCAATACCAACGAGCCAACAAGCCTCTTTGGTTGAAACATTTGGGCGCAATTTAGTCTCTTAGCAAATAAATGGACAACTTGCACATAACCCCAACCATCTGAGGCTGTGTGTAACCACCCTGAGAAAGAATAACTCTCAAACAAAGTGAGAGCTCTCTGGCTCTCTATATAGAGACTTATGATGAGTTTGTGAGGTCTAATCAATGCCAACAAGTCTTAGTATTCTAAGGCCTAAAAGCAACACTGAACAAAGTTAATCCTTGTGTTCCATGTGTGATTCTACGCATTAGCTACATGGACTAGAATTTGTGTCCTAACGATAATAATTATATGATCCATTGAGTGGGATGTCCAAAATGTCCACATTGCTTAGGAATGCAACATGTCAATTAGCTTAGGAATTTTTATATGTTGGTTACAAATACTATGGCTTAAATGATCAATTTTATATTATGCTCATGCTTTTACTTATTGGTGTTAAAAAGTGTTCAATGTTATAGTTGGGAGTGTTGCAAAGAAAGATTGAGTCCAAGTAGAAGTCCAAGTTTTAGATGTAACATTACTCTACTTAATATTTCAAAATAAACATTGGTTGTCTTTGGTGCATGATTTGTGTCATTTTATAAGATTTACACATACAATTATGTTGGAGATAGATAGAAGTCCATGAGAATAGAATGACTAAGAAAGGTGAAGTTTATTTTGAGGAATAGAGAGACTTAAGCAAAACACATGGCCCAAGCATACGTGCATATGCATGCATAGTAATAAAGAGCCACGATTGTGATAACACATGCAAACAAATATAGGCGCACACACATGCACATACACCTATCTATACTACTCTAGAATGGAAATAAATTCGAAACCTCTCACGTATTCTACCCTCTCCTCCTTTAAATCACATGCTTTTGAGGGCTATTTCACATCTATGTTTTGGTCAAGAAATAGTTGTAGTCCTATGGATTACTCTCTCTCTCTCTCTCTCTCTCTCTCTCTCTCTCTCTCTCTCTCCATCCATCCATTTGTAGGCATATGAGCTAGCATATGTGTACCATGAGTGATTCCACAATTAAGCATAAGTGTCAACTAGTACATACAATGCATGCTTGGAGCCATATATTTTGGTTATGTAGGAAGTCAAGATTTTGGGTGAAATGAAGTATAAAGAGCATGTGAACTATTGTTGGCATAATTTTCAAATATTAAATAACAAAAAAATGGCTAGCATATTAGAACCATGAGTGATTCTATATTTAAGCATTCAAGCTATTACAAGCTACAAAAGCATCTGGCCTAGCATATTAGAATCATGAGTGCTATAACTAAGCATCAGTCTAAACTTTATTAACTTTGTTCCTTCTACTATGTAGAGGTTTACTAAAGGGGTTTATAAGTATTCATACTTTGTTACCTTTATTCCTTTTACTATGCAAAGGTTTAGTAAAGGGATCTATTGTTTGGTGATTGTTGTTGAGCTCAGGAATGAGGTACATTGAACTTAGTAAATGCTTATGTTCATCTCCCTAATGAATCATATATGATACACATGTGTTGTTAAATCTCTTTGATGAAGGTCATCTCTTTACTAATGATAAACATTAGGGGAATAGGGTAGTAGCAAGCCTATAAGGGAGAAGAAATCCAATTAGATCAAAGGGAGGTCTAACTTTGATATCAAGTTTATTAAGTAAGTATGCACATCACCAAATGTCAATCAACATTGTCCATGAGTCTTTTATACCAATTTTGAAATTCAAAATATCAAGGCCTATAGACCAATTCCAATGTGTAATATGTCATGCATACCGATTCATTATCCACATTTCTCAATAGAAAATCTTCGTCGAAATCTCTCTCTATATGACTTTGCACATTATAGTGATTAGTTAGTGATTTTTTGGATTTGCATTTGAGATTCTATTTTGAAAAATTGCTTTGTGTGTGTGGTGGGGAGAGGGGAGGGGGGGTGTAATAAACCTGCACTCGTTACGCACTCAACATGGCACAGAAAGGTAACACGATATATGAGCTCAAGGTATACTCTTGTATTATTCAATCCAAAAAGCGGGACAACATAGACATATCCCAGGACTACACCCTCGTGATGCCGCACATAAGAGGATTCACCACTGGGTATAGGGAATCACACGTAGAGTGGAAACAAGGTAGGGCTTTGAGTCACTACTACTCCCTATATAGGTGCAATCGGTAGCAACGGCATGGTATAGCTACAAAGCCCTTACACTCACCCCCGCTTACTAGATTGCTGACCTCAGCAATCTAAGGGTAGCGTTTGTTATTTTGACTCATCCGAGGTCTTAACGCAGCTTTTCCTAGCAAGCTGGTCAATCAGTGTCTGTCGGTCTAAGGGGACCGAGGGGTCTTAACACAGTCCATACTATCAGACTGGCCAGTGTCTACCGCACTAAGACGTTGGGGGATTTTTGTTTGATTGGAGTTATTTGTGATGATTGCTACCATGCGAGTCCACCCTCGACTCGATTACATTTGAGGAGTGGAGGTACATTTGGGGTCTATGATTGAGAACCGCATTATTTGTTGGAGTGCTGGGGCGGCTCAAGGGTCGGTAGAAGGAGCAGGGGGGTTCTCCTCGAGCCAAAGGGCGAATGCATCTTTTCCGCGTTCACGAGCCTCCGCTTCTGAGATCCAAGTGGCCTCCTTGAGTGGACGCCCGCGCCACTTAGTGAGGTATTCGGGGAAGCCTCTTTGTTCCCGGCATCGGAGGAATGCTTCTACTTCAAAGGGACCATTGGAATGGAGCATTGGTATGCGCCATCCCCACTCATTGTCGGGATAGAACTGTTGAGATGTCGAGCTCCACTCGTGATATGCCAGGGTGACCGTTGTGCATTTATGTCACCGACGTGTCAGTTTTGCAGATGCGGTTGGTACACCGCCCATGAATAATAGCTACATGATAGCTATCCTTATCTACTCTAGTTCGTGGCTCAGTTAGTATGCCACCTTAGTTAGTTGAGTTTGGTTTGAGACCTATATATAGGGTTCTTCTATTTCCTTGTATTAGAGTTCTTTTGGCTTACACAACTAAGAAGAGGAAAACTGTTTTCAGCCTCCACCCTTGTGTGTATTCCCCTATTGTGCAAGTAAGAAAGCTACGAGTGAGACTCCTTCCTTCTCTCCCACAATCTTGACATGGTATCAGAGCCTTGTTCGTGGTAAGGAGCTCAAGAAAGCAAGCCAAGCTCGCGGTGTTCTGGTAAGAGGAGCAGTGTTGCTTTCATTTTCTGTTCTGGGAGCAAATCTCTGCAGGTAGCACAGTCGAAAATTGCAAGAGTGCATTGTCTCAGGTTGAGACGCCCTTCGCGGTGAAACAAGAGGGCAGTATATGCTGCGGGCAAGGCTTTAGCCCTTGGCGACCTTGTTTTTTGATTTGAGGCCATTTCAGGGCCTGTTTTGGAGGCGAAAGTTTTCTGCACGCACTCAGGAAAAGGCCTAGTTTTATGTTGTGCAGCCACTGTTCTACAGGTCGGTGAAAAGTTACTATAGAAATTGCATCGTATGCTTGTGCGCAGAGACATTGGGAGTTACAGAATCATCCCTGTTGCCTGTTGATGCAAAATCGTCACTAGGAAGTGACTGTGTGGTCAAATATCACTTTCGTCAGTTTTGCAGATTTGCCTTTGTGAGGCTGAAGCTGTGTTCTTTACAGTGACAGAATTTTTTGCAGTGTTCTGTAATGGTGTCTGATTCTCTCTCACAGATTGTCTCACTGAAAAGCTTGACAAGAACAACTTCCAAGCATGGAAGTTTAGAATGACGAATTTCCTTATGGGAAAAGGATATTGGAAATTTGTTGCAGGAAATGAAGAAGAACCAGTTCTTCCTGATGTTTCCAATCAACAGCAAATGCAGGCATTTAAAGCATGGCATGAGAGAGCCAGAAAAGTTATGTACTGGCTGTCTATCAGCATTTCAGACTCTATGATTGTGCATATTCAAGATGCAAGTACGCCAAAGGAGGCATGGGATACTTTGTCAAAAATGTATAGCACAAATACGCAAGCCAGGAAAATGCAGCTCAAGCAAGAGTTGCACAATGTACAAAGAGAAAGTATGAGCATCAATGACTACCACATGAAGGTGAAGAAGATTGCAGATGCACTTGCTTCCATTGGGTCGCCAGTGGAAGATGATGATTTAGTCTTAGTGACCTTGAATGGTCTAGGAAAGGATTATGCACAGTTCCGAACATCCATTTCCGTCCGTGAAAGATTTCCTGATTTTGAGGAGTTGATTGCTCTTCTAATTTCTGAGGAGCAAAGAAATGGTAGTGCATCTTCTTCAGGAGGAACTTCAAAAGAAGCTGTCTTCTACTCAAATGCTGGAAGAGGTAGAGGCAGAGGTAGAGGAGGCCGATATGGAGGCCGTGGTAGAAATCAGAATATGCAGCAAACTCAAGAAAACCAGTCCTATGGAGGAGGACGTGGTAACTCTAGAGGCAGGGGGAGCCAAAGAGGTCGTGGTGGATGGCAAAGAGGCCAAAATGCAAATAGTAATGTTGAATGCTACTACTGTGGTAAAATGGGTCATATGGCTAAAGACTGCTATAAAAAACAGAATGACATCATGAATGGAAAACTGCAACAAGGGAATTATGCATCTTCTAGTAGACAGGGTGATGACAGAAATGAGCATTTGTTTATGGTGCAGCACATGAACAATTCTGTGACAAGTGCAGAAGAAAGCAATGATGTATGGTATGTTGACTTAGGTGCATCAAACCACATGACAGGTCATGCAGAATGGATGGAGGATGCAAGGAGTTGTGGAGACTGGTGATGATACTACACATCCTATTGTGCAGATTGGAAAAATTCCTTTGTCTATGCAGGATGGGAAAAAGAAATACCTGTCTGATGTATTTCATGTCCCGAATATCACCAAGAATCTGGTTTCTGTTGTAGGTCAGATTTAATCCTCATGGATGCTTTGTTGAGGATATGAAAAATAAAGATCGCTTGATAGCAAAAGGAAAGAAGAAGGGCAGAATGTTTACATTGGATGCAGACATGTCTGAATTGAGTACAGCAATGTTTGCACATGGGACCGATGTAGTTGCAGATATTGATATCTGGCATAAACGCATTGGTCATGTTAATGTACAGCGACTTAAATCAATGTAGGCCCAAAATATTGTTGCAGGATTGCCCAAATTCAAGGTTGCAGAAATGCATAAGGTATATGAAGCCTGTCAGTTTGGCAAACAGGCAAGGAAACCATTTCCTAGACATGTTCAAGAGAGTGAGAAGCCATTGGAATTAATCCACTCTGATGTGTAGACTATTAAAGCTGCATCTCTTGGAGGCTGTCATTATTTTGTCACTTTTATTGATGACTATAGCAAAAAAGTTTGGGTGTATTTTATGAAAAAGAAAAGTGAAGTTTTTGGGCATTTCAAAACCCTTAAAGCTATGGTTGAAAAAGAAACAGACCTGCAGATAAAATGCCTAAGGTCCGATGGAGGGGGAGAGTACCTCTCAAATGAGTTTGCAAGGTTCCTGCAGGAGCATGGCATAAAGCAGCAATATTCATGCAGTCATACCCCACAACAAAATGTAATTGCAGAAAGGAAAAACAGGCATATTGGAGAGGTATCTCGTGCCATGCTCAATGAAAAAGACTTGCCAGATTTTTATTGGGCTGAAGCAGTTGCTATAGCAGTCTACATAACGAACAGGACTCCCACTGCAACAATACATGGAATGACTCCAGAGGAGAGGTATACTGGTAGGAAACCAGATATTTCTCATTTGAAAATTTTTGGTTGCATTGCCTATGTACATGTGCCAGATGAGTTGAGATCCAAGTTGGATCCAAAAGCTGAGAAGTGCATCTTTATTGGTTACTCTCTGCAGCAAAAAGGGTATAGATGCTATAACCCTTCTACTCGTAAGTTTACAGTGAGCAGAGATGTTGTTTTTGATGAGATGAGTAGCTGGTATAAAGCAGTAAATGTGATTGATGATGTAGATGCACAAAATGGTAATGCTGCACAGAATTCACAGCAGCAGTCACAAGATATTAGTGGACCTGGAGCGTCCTCTAGCAGTGGTTCACATTCTTCGCCATGGACAGGCAGATTGAGATCAGGAGAATCTTCTCAAAGCAATGCAGATAGTGGTATGCAGGTATCACAAAAAGGAAAAGAGAAGGTAGATCAGCCCATGTTTGATGTGAATGCAGGTCACTCTTATGTGGATGGTGAATCCAGTGGCTCAGAACAGAGCATTGATGATGAGTTGGGTATTCCTTCTATTGTTACACCTGGAGTAAGGAAGACCAGGGATGTTTTGAGAGCACCTGGGAGTGAACCTACTTTGCGGAGGTCTACCAGAGCTAGGTATCCTATGGATAGGCTGAAATATGATGGATTTACAGCCATTCACTATGCATATATGGTTAAAGTGATACAGGAACCAGAACCCACTTCTTTTGAGGAAGCCATGGGAAAAGAAAAATGGGAGAAAGCCATGGATGAAGAAATGGATGCCTTGGAAGCAAATGCTACATGGGAATTGGTACCTTTGCCTAAAGGTAAAAATGCAATTGGCTGTAAGTGGGTTTATAAGGTGAAGCACAATGCAGATAGTTCTGTGAACAGATACAAGGCAAGATTAGTAGCCAAGGGGTATGCACAAACATATGGCATTGACTATGAAGAAACATTCAGTCCGGTTGCAAGGATGGCAACCGTAAGAGCAGTCATTGCTATGGCTGCATCAAAGGGATGGTCTTTACATCAGATGGATGTAAAGAATGCCTTCTTGCATGGTGATTTGCAAGAAGAGGTCTATATGGAGCAGCCACCAGGTTATGTGCATGCTGTTCATCCTGAGTTTGTTTGTAGGTTGAAGAAAGCCTTGTATGGCTTGAAGCAAGCACCTAGAGCATGGTCTGACAAGATAGGACAGTATCTTGTCACTATTGGCTTTCAGATTTCCAAGGCAGATTTCTCACTTTATGTGAGAAAAATAGAGAAAGGTATTATGCTACTTGTCATTTATGTTGATGATTTGATTATGACAGGTGACAGTGATGAAGATATCCTTCATGTGAAAATGCTATTGAAGCAGAAGTTTGAGATGAAGGATTTGGGAGAGCTGCGTTATTTCTTGGGCATTGAGGTGATTAGATCACCAAGTGGGATATAGCTCTTGCAGAGGCAGTATGGATTGGACATGCTGTCCGAATATGGGATGACAGGCTGTAAGCCTATTTCAGTTCCTTTGGAGCAGAATGTGAAGCTGAGCACAGATGCAGGTGGGCTTCTAGAAGACCCTACTATGTACAGACACATAGTAGGAAGTTTGATTAATATGACTATTACCAGGCCAAATTTGAGCTATGTTGTTGGATTGGTAAGTCAGTTTATGCAGGCTCCAAGGAAACCACATTTGGATGCGGCTAGACGCATACTCAAGTATGTGAAGTCCACATTGCAGTATGGACTATTTTATGAGACTAGGGTTCAGATACATTTGCATGGATACACTGATGCTGATTGGGCTGGTAGTATTTCTAATAGACGATCTACCAGTGGATATGTGTTCTCTTTTGGGAGTGCTGCAGTCACTTGGAGCAGCAAGAAACAGCCTACAGTTGCCTTGTCGAGCACAGAGGCTGAGTACAGCGGCGCAGCAATGGCTGCATGTGAGGTAGCTTGGTTGCATAAGCTACTTTATGATATGCATCAGCATACAGATGGGCTAGTTGTCATTTATTGTGACAACATGAGTAGTATACACTTGGCAAATAACCCAGTCTATCATGCTAGAACAAAGCACATTGAGGTGCATTATCACTATGTGCGAGAGAGGGTTTTACTAGGTCTTATTGATCTAGTTTATGTCAGCACAGAGGATCAGGTAGCTGACATATTCACGAAGGCATTGGGTGCAGAGAAGCTGCGCAAGTTCAGAGACCTGCTTGGTGTGCAGGAATTGGGATTGAGCTCGAGGGGGAGTGTTGAGATGTCGAGCTCCACTCGTGATATACCAGGGTGACCGTTGTGCATTTATGTCACCGACGTGACAGTTTTGCAGATGCAGTTGGTACACTGCCCATGAATAATAGCTACATGATAGCTATCCTTATCTACTCTAGTTCGTGGCTCAGTTAGTATGCCACCTTAGTTAGTTGAGTTTGGTTTGAGACCTATATATAGGGTTCTTCTATTTCCTTGTATTAGAGTTCTTTTGGCTTACACAACTAAGAAGAGGAAAACTATTTTCAGCCTCCATCCTTGTGTGTATTCCCGTATTGTGCAAGCAAGAAAGCTACGAGTGAGACTCCTTCCTTCTCTCCCACAATCTTGACAAGAACCTGTGCAGAAGACGAGCATGAAATGTATTATGAACACAAACACTGTCTGGCAGGTCCAGCTTGTAGGTGACTTCGTTCAACACTTGAGTGATTCGGTAGGGTCCATAGTAACGGTGATTGAACTTGGGGTCATGTTTTTGGGAAGTGACATATTCTTAGAGCTCACTAGGACCATGTCTCCTTTGGCGAATAGTACAGCCTTTCTCTTCTTGTTTGCTTGGTCTGTCATGGTTATCTTGTTCAGCTCGAGGCTTTGCTTAGCTGCTGCATTGCCATCTCTCCATTTCTTCAAGAATTCTTCTGCATCTTGATCCTCCGCTTTGGCCGCTCCGGATGCTAAGGCCAGTGGTTTAATGACTTCTTTTCCTGTGGCTAACTCAAAGGGAGTGTACCCCATTGCCGAGTGGATGGAGCTATTATAGTGGAATTCCAAGACATCAAGGTACAAGGCCCAATCTTTCTGGTCCACTCGGGCATAGCTGCGGAGGTAATCTTTGATGCCTTGGTTGACTCGTTCTGTCTGTCCATCTATCTCCGGGTGGAAGGATGATGAGAATCTCAGCTGTGTTTCCAGAGTCTTGAAAAGTTCCTTCCACATGTCACTCATGAATCTTCCATCTCTATCTGATACAATGGCCAGTGGTAAGCCATGCAGTTTGAATACATGTGTGAAGAAGAGGCGTGCTACCTCCTTGACATTCAGTGGTGGTTTGGCCGGGATGAAGTGAGCCTGTTTGGAGAAATAGTCCACCACTACAAAGATGATTGTGTACCCATGGGACTTAGGTAGTTCCACAATGAAGTCCATGCTGATGACATCCCATGGGCGGTTGGGTACTGGTAATGGTTGTAGTAGTCCGGCTGGTCTTGATCTTGGTGCTTTGACCATTTGGCAAGTGGGGCAAGTTTTGATGTAGTCTATCACTTCTTCCTTCATATTCAGCCAAAAGAATTGCTTCCTAAGGGCCTCCAAGGTTTTGCTTTGCCCTTTGTGGCCTCCAATCTTGCCGTCGTGTATCTCATGCAGGATGAGTTTCTTCAATTCCACATTGTTGGGTATATACAATCTCTTGTCTAAAAATAGGATACCCTCTTCTAAGGTGTACATTCCATGTGGTGTCTTCTCTGCTTCCACATCTTTGATTATTTTGTGCATTTCTTGGTCTTGTTATAGGGCCTCTTTGACAAGTTCTATGAAGTTGCTGCTGACCACACTGACAGCTTTCAGGTCAGCTTTTCGGCTCAAGGCATCTGCTATCTTGTTAGTAGAGCCGGGTTTGTGCTTAATCTCCAGGTCGAATTCGGCTAGGAAGTCTAGCTAGCGGGCTTGCTTTGCTGATAACTTGGATTGGGATTGGAAGTATTTGAGGGAGATATTGTTGGTGAATACTATTGTATGCTTGTCTTGAACATAGTGCTTCCATTTTCTAAGGTAGTGGATGACTGCCAACATTTCCTTCTCATGTGTGCTCCACCTTGTTTCACCATCGGTAAATTTATTTGACTCATATGCAATGGGGTGACCCTCTTAGACCAGTATGCCCCCTATGCCGTAGTCAGATGCATCTATTGAGATTTCAAAGGGTTTGGTGAAATTTGGCACCCTTAGGACGGGAGTTTGGCTCATGCACTTCATCTGCTCAAAGGCTTCCTGTTGCGCATTCCCCCATGTAAAAGAGTGATCTTCTTTGGTGAGGTGGGAGAGGGGGGCAGTGATGAGGCTGTAATTTTTGATGAACCTCTGACAAAATACTGTGAAGCCGAGGAACTCCCGCACTTCTCTTACAGTTTTCAGTACAGGCCATCTTTGGACAGCTTCCACTTTCTTAGGGTCCACTTTGATTCCATCTGCTCCTACAATAAAGCCTAAGAACTCCAATTCTTTCACTGCGAATTCACATAACTCCGGCTTGGCGTATACCTAATGCTGCCGCAGTTTCTCAAAAACTCGGTGTAAGTGCTGCTTGTGCTCTTCTAAGGTCTTGCTGTAGACTAGGAGGTCATCTATGTAGATAATGACAAAGATATCTATCTCCGGTCTAAAAATTCCATCCATGAGGCCACAAAATGTGCCTGGCCCATTGCTTAGGCCAAACCCTAAGACTAGCCACTCAAAACTACCATATCGGGTACGGAAGGCTGTTTTTGGCATATCTTCTTCGGCTATGCAGATTTGGTGGTATCCTGATCTAAGATCAATCCGACTGAAGTACTTGGCCCCGTGCAATCTATCTAAGAGGTCTTCCACTAGGGGCATAGGGTATTTGTTTTTTATGGTGATTTTGTTAAGAGCCCTATAATCTACACAGAGTCTAAGTCCCCCATCCTTCTTCTTCACAAACAACACTGGGGCACCAAAGGGGGATTTGCTAGGGTGGATGAATTCTTGTTCTTCTAGTTCATGTAGTTGCTTCTTCAATTCCATGAGCTCAGTGTGGTTCATACGATAGGGAGCTCGGGCCGGTGGGGCAGACCCTGGAATTAGCTCAATCTTGTGATCCACATCTCGCCTGGGTGGTAGACCCTTGGGTAGCTCGGCTGGCATTACATCTTTGAAATCTTCAAGTATTTCTGCCACCTTTGTGTTCCTATTCTGTTGTTTGGGTTTCTTACCATTTTCTTCTTCTTCAATTGGTCGGATCATACACACGTTGACCATATCTCCTTGCTTGACTGATTTTTCGACTTGCTTTGCACTGCATGTCATGATACGTGGCCTGATAACGGTCCCTTGGACCGGTGCTTTTTGGGTCTGGCCCTTTGGTTGGTTTGTAGTTGGTTTTACTGTTTGGCATGATACTCCTGGCTTATTCTCCTTCATTTGCACCTTGATTGGGGTCCTACCAGGTAGCTGCATTTTTTCACATGGCACTCTGACACCTTCTCCTTGCATATCTAGCATCATTTCATTCACACCTTTACCAAACATTGCAATGACATAAGTCATAGAATTCTAAGCCCAATATCACTTCAAAATCATCCATGGGGATTACTAAGAAGTTGAGTTTTACTTTCCACTTGTCGGCTTCCACTTGGATTGCAAAGACTTGTTTTACTTCCTTGGCTTCTCCTTGTGCGAATGTTACTGTTAATCCTTCTGGGGCCTTTGATAGTTTCAATCCATGTTTTGCTGCACACCCCGGTGTCATGAAGTTGTGTGTTGCTCCTATGTCCACCATGATAGGTTGGTTTCCTTCGCCCACTCGGCCTTTGATGTATAGATGGTGGACTGCCGCTACCCTGGCTGCCATGCATTGGGGTCGGGCACTAACTGACCCTACCCTTGGGTGGTCCATGCTTTCTTCACTCCCATTTGGAATTTCCTGGATACGCAGTGGTTGTAATTCTTCTCCTCCATATGCACAAGTTGCATTCACTCTTGATCCACTCGATGAAGCTGTATCTTCTATTGCGCATCTATTTTGGTAGTGTGGACCCCCGCATTTGAAGCATTTGATGCCGGTGGAAGGGCCTGGGGGTCTTCACCATGATGTATTTGATCCTGTGGGCCCATATGATGTGCTAGGGGTTGGCCTGTAGTGATTGTTTCCCCATCTTCATGCTGCTCCTCTTGGTACTAATGTGATTTGTGATACGGCCATGGTGGTTGTGGTGTTTTGGCTCCTTGTATCTGTGAATGCCCCTCTAGGAGCATTGGGCCTCTGGTTCCATGAGTTGTTGTTGTTGAAGGTGTTGCTGAAATTGTTGTTGAACCTGTTTTGATTCCCTTGTGCTGTTCTTCTGCCTTCCAGGTCCACCAGTCTTTCGGCCATTCTCATGGCCTCTGCTAAGCTTGTTGGTTCCTGTCTCTCCACATCTCTTCTAGCCCATTATTGCATCCCAAACAAAAATCCATGTAGCTTAGTGTCTGTATCCATGTTTGGTAGCTGAAGCATGATTTGCCTATACTTGCTGACATACTCTTTCATCTTTCCCTGTGTTTTCTTGAGGTTCCTCCATTCATCTCTTACTTTGAACTTTTCCATCTTTGGAATGAAGTAGTCCTTCAATTCTTCCTGTAGTTCTTCCCATGTAAAGATGGTGTGACCCTGCTCTTGCTCCACCAGGTACCAACTGGCAGCGTCCTCCTCCAAGTAAATGGCTGCCACCTCCGCCTTCCTGTCTTCTGTTATGCATGAATACTTCAAGTATCTGTCTCCTCTGCGATCCATTTCTTCAGAACCAACCCATCTCTCTCTCCCTTGTATTTGGCTAGTTGGGGCATCTTGAATTTTCCATAATCGTCTTCTGAACTATCACTATCTTCCTCTTCTTTACGGTGGTGCTTCTTCTCTTTCTTCTTGTCTTTCTTTTTGCTCCCTAACTCTACTACTTTCTCCTTCTCTTTCCTTGTATCTTGTGCCCTCCTAGATGTCTCTTCTCTACCCATTTTATCTATCTCCTCTTGCATTTTGTGTCTTTTCTCCTCTTCTTGTTGTTGTATCACCCATTCTCTATAGCCCTGCTCCACTTCTAGTTTCTTTCTCCTTTCTTCCTCCTCTTCCTTCATCTGCATGTTCCTCCATATTGACTCCAGCATGCCTGACATACCATCTAATTGTCTTTCTAGTCCGGCCACCTTCTCCTCTTGGGCCACTCTCCATTCTTGCCCCCTACTCTTCTTCCTCTCCTCCAGTGTTGGGAGGGTGATGTTCTCCCTTTCGTCCTCCATGTGGTTGGTGGTGGTGTCGACTCGGAGAAGCCACGTTTCGCCTGTGGTGGTGTGGGTCATGCCGCGGGGAAGCCGCGTCACGTCTTCAGACGGTGGGATGTCGAGGTTGGGGTGTCACGCTGGGGCGACGCGTCAGGGGGGCGTCGCGACGTGGGGCGACGTGACGTGGGACGACGGGACATGGGGCGTCGCGACGTGGGGCGACACGACGCGGGGCGTTGTGCTGTGGGTCGTTACGACTTCGATCTCTTCGGGGCACTGGATCTTTTCTCCTGCTTTCGTGAGCACTCCTTCACTCCGAGCAAGAGTTGCTCTGATACAAAGTGTGATAAACTTGCACTCGTTACGCACTCAACACGGCACAGAAAGGTAACAGGATATATGAGCTCAAGGTATACTCTTGTATTATTCAATCCAAAAAGTGGGACAACATAAACACATCCCAGGACTACACCCTCGTGACGCCGCACATAAGAGGGTTCACCATTGGGTATAGGGAATCACACGTAGAGTGGAAACAAGGCACGTCTTTGAGTCACTACTACTCCCTATATAGGTGCAATCGGTAGCAATGGCATGGTATAGCTACAAAGCCCTTACAGGGGGGGCGCACACATACGCACATGCATATGCCCCATCAATGCATGCATGTACAAATATTTTCTATTTCTCATTTCAACTTTGCATATATTTTGTTCTTAACACTTGATAGTATCCTTTATAGAGGATGGCACCCAAATGCACATCCTTTGTCAAGGGAATCGATTCTATGGTTGCGTAGATTATGGTTAAACTCAACAAGACTTGGTAGAAGGCATAATGCTAGGCTTTTTACTCAACTATGAAGCTTCCATTTTGGTCTTTCTTCTTTTAATAGATATAAAATAAGATGTTTTTCTAAACTATAAAGTAAGCATGTCATAGTCAATAATCCAAGTGCTTTGGTGTGGCCACCTCTACAATGTACAAGTCTCTTCGCATGCTTAATGAGCATCTATGTGCTCTTTCAATATTAGTGGCATTATTAGAATTCCTTTCAAATACATATTGTTGGAATATTTCAATGCTTTTGTGTGTTGCAAAACCCTATAAGAGTTTTTTTTAAAGAAATCCAATCGTTTACCTTTTTGGCTCTGGGGGGATCACTATCTACTATAGGTCCTATATATAATGTGCATCCGTGGCATGTTTTATATACCCCTATGTAACCTATTTTGTAACATTTCATTAACCCTACTATGAATTTATACCATAATTTATAAATCCCTTATTATAAGTTTACTTTTTTCATAGAAGAATTTAATAGATCCTTATGTAATAGACAAAAATACTAGTTTTATCGTAGAATTAGTCTCAAACTACCTCTTAAGGTTTTATAAAAGAGTTCTAGTAGTTTTAGTGATGATAGATACAATCAAAGAGCCTCGAACCTCCACTCTCCAAGATTGGGACAAAGGTGGTTATACGCACGGGTGTCGAAGTGCACTGTACTCCAATGGATCCCAAAACACAACAATAATAATTTGGATGTGTTTTATGATGTCGTAAGTGATCTAGTAATAGTGAACTTGGTAGTCCTATTCTTTAAGAATCAAAATGCACCCTCAATGTACTGCACATCATCAGAGACTCCCTAATCAACACCATATTTCAGAACATTAAAGTTATCCAAAAACTACTAATTACAATTATAATCTACTTTATGACTTGTATGTACATTGCTTATAGCACTTTACCATAGGCACCCCCTAGGTCAAATGCATAAAAAGTGGTTTCCAAGTAGCATAATGGACACATAACGTTCATTGACAAAATGACATATCCATTATAATACAAGCATCTCCATTTATCTCCTATACCCCAGAGTTGTAAGAAAAATTGGACATGCTCTTTGTTATTGTATGGCACATGTCATCAATTTACAACTCAAAATTAAAAACAACTCTAACTAGCTTTGTCCAACATCTTAAGCAACATCATCATCAGTTAGTTCGATAGCCCATTGAGGAAAGTCTAGAAATGCATCCATCTGTAGATCCTCATCTGTTAGGGTATTCCAACTCTCAATGTTGTCTTTATCAAATTCATCGATGATACATTAATTGTGCTCTTCAACTACATTAGAAAGATTAGAATAAATTTGCATCAACTCAACATCCAAATTATTTATTCTATAGTTTGTTTGATTCTTAACACCAGTCCAACTAGTCTCAATCATGTAAGTATCATTGCTATCAAACTCTCCAAACAACTTTAGTAGATTCAAGTTTTCATGCTCTATTACATCCAAAAAACTATAATCTCCATTGGTTTCAGCAAGGACATCATGCATATCAAACCAACCGGCATTGGTTTCTTACGTACACTCTTCTCTCACTTTAAGAGTCTCTTCAAGGCCATCCTACAAGGACCTGCCATGAAGTTTATCATCAATACAACAGCAGGGAGGTGCCACTTGGAGAGGATAGGAAAGATAAATAAAAGAAAAGAGAAGGAGCTAGAATACAACACCAAAAGATAGTATAGACTGCACTATCAAGAGTTCACATGCAATGTAAATACAAGTGATCACAAAAACAAAACTATTGAAATATGAAAATATCATCAAATAGGAAAACCAATCTTCTTGGGATGAATGGAACTAAAAAAATAGATGCTGGACAACAAAATGCAATCAATAGATGCACTAAGTACACAATGCACAACAATAAAGTAATGAAAAAGTAAAAATGCAAACAATTAATGTCAATATGAAGGGAACAAAGATTGAAAAACATGCAAATTTGGACCAAAATTAGGTCGATTGTGTAGTGGTATTCAAGGAAGAGAAAAATCAGCTTGGTAGACTTGCAATAGCAAAAGATAGTACTCTAGGACATAACGTACATGTTTGATATCATGTCAGAAGTGGGTGAAACAGTGGAACTATAAAAGATTGCTATAATAGTCTGGATCAAGCTAAATATTGCAAGAGTAGATCAATAGAGTAGGTAGCAAATTGAATATCTTCTAGATTAGGTGGACAGTTGCTAAAACTAAAAATGCAATTGCAAATGATAGAATGGTAGGCTAGCAATAGTAGCTAATCAGTAAGAGTAGACTATAAGTGACTTGCAGCAACAAAACACAACCAATAGGTGGTCACCTGGCTGATGGTGATGGTTGAGAATAGCCTACACAAAATGAAATTCAATATCCATCACATGATTAAGTGTAATGACCAAAACTTAGCCTTTTCATTCAAAGGTACAATTGGAAACTTTCAATTGTACCTTTCAATTTGAATAAATAATTGCCTTGACAAGCAAATCACATGTTTAAAAGAATCTATTTGAAATTGATGCAATAAAGATCACATCCAACCTTGATTTCAAATATTGCTATTGATGATAAGTTGTAGTATGCAATATTTTATTGATCAAGATTTGTCATTCAACACTCTTTTTTATCATATGGAACATGCTTAGTATTCTGCATAAGAAGAATTGACCATTTGAATCCAAAGCGAAGATTCATTTGACATGATATTGTGTGTGGGTGTTTGGTAAAGCAACTTCTTCATGCACATAAGTGAATAAGAGGTTAAGAACATGCTTGTTTTCTAAAATTCGTTTGGAGGGGTGTAGTGACAATGTAGTAATCCATGATGCAACTTTGAAATTAACTGGTTTGGAGTACCTTCTGCAAGCAAAGTACCCTTTGGAAGACACTCTACAAAATCTAACACCCAAGATATATGCTCATTGTGGCATTGATTGAGCATGGCTCTTGATATTTGAAACAAGCTTGACATTCTACCCCACTCTTCAACCCTTCAACTAGGTGAGGAGTAGCATATTCTTCAATAGCTCAAATGCACACTTCAAAGCACTGTCATGTTTGAATTTGAATGTGCTAGTGCCTTATCCATTAATTCAAGCCGATCCCATTGCTTTGTAATGATCTATGCCATTGTATAAGCATGTTCTATATAAGTTGAGATATTAAATCGCAAGGAGAGTTATAACATGGAGCTGACCATGATAATACCTTGCCCCTATACTCATCTCAACCTCATTCCACTTCCTCATGTCTAGACTCAATCTATCTAGAATGGAGTCTTTGCTTGCATTACGAAAATTTTGGAGCACATACACCTCATGTGCAATATCTGGAGTAACATGTGCTCTAGAAATACTATTGGAAACAAACGCAAGCATAACATGAGAATGTAAGCATAAAATTTTCCAATGAGGAGCATTTTTTAAGGAACAAGATCTACACATTGGTGGTATCCGTGCGAGTAGCAGATTTACTTCCTTTGCCTTCGGCGCCTCAACGAATTGACATTGTATACTAATATGGTAATCAACATTATCAAAGTACTCTAGAATTGAGAACCAACTAACATAAGAATGGGATACAAACATTTAATGCTTGCATCTATAATGGACAAAGTATAAATTATTACTTACTTCCATCCCAAACCAAAAGCTTCTTGCCACTCTCTCCTAGGATCCCTCACAAAATCCTCATTTCTTTGATGTCAAATTAGACACTAGTCATCTAGATTGTTGTTTGTCATAGGCATGGTCTCCCCTCTAGGACCTACAACTAACACAAGTAAGTGTCCTATAATCTCAAGATAACTTATGGAATCAAAGGAAGGAATCAACCACGAAGCATCATCGATGGTATATATTTGACAACCTCATGAGCCACCAATCTACAAAGAGGCATAGGAGGAGGTCTTCTTTTCCATCCTCATCCTCCCCTTGACCACTATCACTACCTCACCTCTTCATTATCATCTGGACATTAGTCTCTATAAATGCAAATGCTACTAAAAAATAATGAAAAATAGCAGAATTAAAGCAATCACATATAAATGAATAATAATAAATAAATAATCATGTATAAATGAAATGACTATATAAGTGACTACCTATGTGCTCAGCAACTTCGTGAATAGTATTGGAGTCCTCATCTACATGTGCTTCGTCTTCATCGTCAATGAAGCTACATTTCTTTCAACCACTTCCTTTCTTTGTTGGAGGAGTGTCCAAATGTCTCACACATGATGATCCTTTTGTCTATGTTCTGCCTATGAACACATCGTGAACATAGCTTCATGCTCATTTTACGACTACTATGAGGTGAGACATATTTCTCTCTCTCTCTTGCCAAGCACTCTTTTAGGTGCCATAGTATGCAATCTAAGCACAAAACACAGAAAAAATGAAAACCCATTATTTCACTACTCTATCAAGGCCCTAAATAGTTTTTGAGACTTTGTTTCATCTATATAATGGATATAACAATATGGTTTGTGCCAATTATGGTGGTAAAAAAAGAACAAACAATTGTAAGTTTGTGTCAACTTGAAAGTTCAATGCTACATACCTTCCCCTTACCCACAAGTATCAGATTTATCCTTTCTAGATGGATTAGTGCTTATGATTAGATTCAAAGGGCTTAAAACAATTCTTCTAAATTTTATTAACTTATGTTGATCAAAGCTTGACAAAATTCTATTAGTAACTTGCACTAAAATTAACTTGAGAGTGTTGTGATTAATTTCCTTCAACCCATCTTTCTTCACCCTTTTAAATTCCTATAAGTCTTTTTTATGAGCCATTTCATAATATCATGAATTCCTTAAGGGAAAAGAATTCACATAATCTCAAGGTTGGATGGTTTGCAAGAACCTTTTCCTCCTTTGGATTGCAGGGCATTTGGCTTCACCCCAATCGATTCTTGGCATACAATACTCAAAATATGATTTCCTCATATCCACTTTAGATAAAAGCCTCCAATTCGAGATTAGTACATAAGAAAAATCCTCCATAATTGCAAAAAACTTATATTATGTGAATCCCTTCGATCGAAGTGGGTGAGAGCCTACCACCACATTCTTGCAATTAGCCACTAGTATATATATTGTTCTTGATCCCATCATGTTTGCTACAAGCTTGATGTGGCTAGGTTCTACCTAGAAGCTCTAGATGGTATCCATGTCTCATGGCTAAAATAAGTAGTAATACATCAAAGAAAACGTGTACGATATTTACAAAACACTACAAGTTATACCTAGCACATTAACTCAGTATTGATCGAATGTAATCTTCACAAAAAAATGAATATGCTCACTTTATTTAGCATAAGATCCTTAGATATTTGTTTAGCAATTAGATACACTATGGATCCACCATCTAGAGACATCCTCAACTAATTTCACCCTTAGAGGTAATTGCAATTTTCATTGTGAAATTGGTCAAACCTAATATTTTTTTCTTTGTTTGAGATGTTTACATAATCAGAAAATATTTAAGACACTATTCAACATATCTTTGTGCTCCAATTCTTGCACTGCTACACACTACTCCTATTGAGAAGAGTGCTATGTTACACAATATTATTACATGATGCTGCACATGAAAATCTGCCTAGAATCACTATGATCCACATACATCTATGTAATCAAATAGTCCCCTAAGATTCTAACAACCACTCTACCTTGCAATCTTGCTTGTCCACCATTTTGTTTTTCACCCTTTTGTTATCTTTACATATTGTTTTCCTTGCTATCTTTGTTCACATTCTGCATGATCGATGAATGAAACCAGAAGTAGTTGTGCCGACAAAATCAATTGCTGTAGAAATCTACAAAAAATGGTTTTCATTCATAGGCCCCTCCTTCCTAAGGACCTTTGAAAGCTAGTCTCTAAGGGATCTTAGTTATCAATGAGGTGACTAGTGCAATGTTATCCTTTGATCAAGAGTGTTGTCGACACAACTTGTCATTAATAGGAAAGAAACCATGGGATGCATGTAGCCTCTCCCTCATATATCACAATAGCAACCAATTTCTTATCTCTTAGTATAAGGGGATGACACTATAACAATTTTAGATCCTCCTAAGCTTATGGATGGAATTGATAGCTATATCTGAAACTCCTTTCATAGCTTTTTTGTAGTACTCATTTTTGATAGCTAGCCTCAATATGAAGCTTGCAACAGTCACAACCTTGGAATATTTAGCATCTCCTACTATAGTATACATGTTGTCCAAGCCACCCCTCATGCATTCGTCTCTCACTTCTCCTCTAACTCCTTTAAAGGAAGCTCTAGTTGTCCCTGATCAAGTCGATTCAACTGTCACGCCTCCTACTACTATAGTTGGTCCCTCCTGTATATACGTACAATGCCCTAAGCCTATAATAATCAACCTTCCTTATTCCTTCCATGTCACTTTAGATGGGTGGTGCCTACGATAGCCCTGAGCGGTGCCATACTAACCCTCATGTTGTAGCCAAAGAGTAGCCACTTAGCCTTGTCATCAAGCTCACCCACACCGAGTCGCATGACCCTCCTCCCTGTAGCCTCCTGATACTCCTTCTCCTCTACCTGATACTCTTTTGTCTCATTATAATACATTAACATGTATAGCTCATCAATAGAGTCCACATAGCCTCTTCCTTTGAATGAACCTTCTACTTGATAACTTGTATCATGCATCTTAAATTGCAAGATTTCCTATCCAAACAAAATTTATTTGAATTTGGAAGTATATTGTTGTCAATCCAACTTTATTGCTATATCTAACGGACAACCAAGTGATCACAATATGTTTGAAGGAAAACAAATCATACAAAAATGCTTAGATTTTTAGGAAATATTTATACATATGAATGGGCAAATACTTTCTTATCAATTGGCTTGCTATAAACCTTGAACATGAAATAATAAATTTGTTATAATAGTGGAACTACTGTAATGACGACCACTTCTTTTTTAGCTAAATAACATCCATTAAAAAACTCAATACTAGTTTTATTCCATGATAACCTTGTGATATTCTTAGAAATGCATGAAAATTATCCATGTTTTGTGATTAATAGCATGCCAATGGATGAAAATTGCATTGAGGCTTTAATACTTTTATTGATTCTAACATTCTTAAGGTCTATGGGCTGGACATGGCTATATGGCCCACTTCTATAAATTCAACAAAACCAATACAAAAGTTAAGATGCTAAACATGCTTGGTGCAAGAGTATAACTACTGATATACCCTAGGATCCCTCTTCCACAAAATGGATAAAATAATTAGGTTTTGGAGACATAGTCAGTATAGAGTCCAATAGGAGAGAGAGATATCTAGCTTTCCATGAGATAATGATCTAGATAAACTATTGTCGATATACGTACATGCAAAGAGAGAGAGAGAGATTTCTAGTGTATCTTTGCTTGCATTGGATGGTGGAAGGAGGATCTTCTCCCTTGATAATAGCAAGGAACCACCATGCTAGTCATTCCTTTATTCTCAATGTATAGTATGTTATTGTTTTCTTATTGAATGGAAGAAGATAGATAGACATATAGAGACACACATGCACACATTCTCTCTCTCTCTCTCTCTCTCTCTCTCTCTCTCTCTCTCTCTCTCTCTCTCTCTCTCTCTCTCTCTCTCTCTCTCTCTCTCTCTCTCTCTCTCTCTCTCTCTCTCTCTCTCTCTCTCTCTCTCTCTCTCTCTCTCTCTCGTTGTGGGCTTCACAAAACCCTAGGTGGTAATTTCCTTTTAAATTTGTGGAAGTTAGACTAGATTCTTTTCATGTTCTTTCCTTCATAGAGTTTCAAATGAGCTAGTACTCTTCAACTACGTCAATGGTGGTGGCTTTAATAGATCTAATCTAGCTACATGTATACTTTAGACAAAGGTTGGTAAAGGAACATTAGACAAGGATCCTAATACAAATTACCCTTGGATTCTCACCACAAAGGTGTCACAAGTGTCTTTTATTCTTTAAGTTTTTCAACTAAACCAATTAGTAAAATATGTAAGTCCAATCCCTCTTAACACCATCATCCAAACACAATAAAATGGGAGGTTCTGGTCTAATATCACAAGGCTACCTTGAGGGTCTTGCACCTGTGATAGAAAGGTGGAATAATGGCAATACTACCATGAGTGAATGTCTCAAGAGCCTCATAAAAGGGTAGGTAGAGTACTTCTAATAAGAGAGTTCAAGGCAATGGCCTCAAGGGGGAAAGGAATAAGATATATGCCTCAAGGGCTTATAACAAAACAATATAAATGAAAAAAAACAAAGGATAAAACAATGTAATCAACACAACAAAAACAAAAAATAGACATAAATAGATGTGATAGGAGTATCCTCTAAGATATACATTGTTGTGGCTCTTGAATCTTGATGAGTTTTCTCATTCATTATTTGATCATCTCAGCTTCTTATAGTGATAGCTACTACATCTTTTAGGCTATTCAAACCCTCTTGGGACTTCATCTAGCCCTCCCTTTTTCCTCTACATAGTCCTCACACTATAAGCTTTTGTCTTGTCTTCATTAGATACACACTATGAGTCATATACAGAGTTGTCTTCTCTTCATGACTTCATAAAATACTAACCCTATAGAAAGCACAACATATCACATTTTGCTATTTTGACTTGGAGAATAGCCGATGATTGCATAGAGCACAAGGATTCATTGAGAAATGGAGAGGTTCTTCTAAGTGAATACTACCTACAGAGTCTATTGACTCCAACTCAAAAATTCCATGGGTTGCAAGCCATGATAAAGAATGAAGGTGGACCGAACAAGGTCAATGTGTCTCTAAGATGGGATCACAAAGGGCATGCACACTACCTGATTGATATTACATTATCGCTGACTAGCTACTTTATCATGCACTCAAATGACTCTGTGGATGCATTTGATAGTATTGAATCAATAGAAGATGATATTGATGACTACATTGATTATACTCCTAGTTGTAGCAAATCAACTCGAGTGTGTCTTGACATACCCTCAGATGATAGTAAGAATGTTGATGATGTGACAATTTCAATAGATACATACAATGATAGGGTGTCCACATGGAGCTACATGACACAAATATTGAGGAGGAGCTACGTGAAGGAAACTCCAAGATAACATGTCATTATTGTCAAAAAGTTGTTAGTTAGACAACCATCTACAGATGCATAATCTATTATGTGTTACCACTGGATCCTACAATGACACATTTGGTGATCCATGTTGGGAGCATTCTCACAATGTTTAACATGGCATCAAAAGGGAAACCCTTGAAAAGGTGTAGAGCCTTGTTAGCATAGTCCTAAAGATAAAAAAGGGGGCCCCACGAAAAGTACATATGCTAGTTGCTCAACAAATGTTGTTTGAATCTTTGACAAAAGAAGACAAGTCAGAGGTGAGTGAGGTGGATCTTAATCATTTTCTAAAAGAAATGATGTCATTTGTGCAAAATAAAGGCTAAGCGTGTGTATTATTATTTTCTACTAATGTTGTGTGTCTTGCCTTATGCTTAGTGGTTGATTCCTTCCTTCCACAAGTTATATTGAGATTATAGGACACTTCCTTCCATGTATTATTATTTTCTACTAAAACCAAAAATAAGCACAACTCGCTCATTGTTTTGGCCCACTAGTCATCATGCTCACATACACACATCTTGGAAACTTTTGGGTGTAGCAATTTTGGAAAATTTCTCAATTCTGAATAGTGCAGGTCTTGTTGCAAGCTTGAAAAGTTCGAACTCTCACCATAGCTTTTGATTGGAGAATTTGTAGGATTTTCCTCATGAAACTATAGTTGTTCTAGCTTACATAATGGCTCAAATCTAGATTTACCAACCAGTTGTAACTCCAAATCACAAGATGTTCCCAAAGTGTCAATTAAAGGATGATGCTTTGCTTACTATTTAGTATTAACACTTTCTAAACCACATTTCATAATGTCATTAAGTAAGACAAGTTCATATATTTCATCATTCCCTCTTCTATACATATCCATCCTACCTTGCCTTGCATCGATTTTGTTTATGGACTCTAGAGAATGCTAAATCTCCCGTCTTATGTCAATATCATTAACAAACCATCACAAGAAAAAGAAGAAAAGAAAAGAAATATGTAAGATCCTTGAAACATCACTATTGAAAGAAGATATATATCACATCTATGGTCTTAGTAGGTTCTTAGAAAACTTACATGCACCTATTTACTAATGCCCTATCCACTTTGGGATAGGATGTTTCGAGTAATGAAAAAATACACCCCTAATTATCTATAAAGATGAGTCTTGTGTTTAGTGCATCCTTATAACTCATTACACCAACCAACTATCAACTCACTTCCTCATTTGCCGTCCACACCCCTTCTCGAAGACATTGCAAGCCTATGGAGGTTCATCAGAGAGCTACCTTGCAGTCAACTTAGTCTACCAGAGCAAGCAACTTGATTCGAATCACTTCTGTAGCATCCTCATCAGCTTCCACAATTCACCCACAGCTCCTATCTACCTTGATGACATGTTTCTGCACCCTTTTTAGCTATGTTTGATCAACAATCAGGATGCCCTATTGATTATGTTCACTTACAATAGATCTACCCCCAAGTTTATTGTCTGCACAAGTCACCTGAACATCAAAGAGCTATCACCATCATCATAGCATCTGCATTTTCTTTCTACCAATCTACTTCCACTACCTACATCAACATTTTTGCCCTGCCAGGTTTCCTTGCTAGTCCCTCAATCATCCACATTGTTCCAGGCTATTGTTAATTAATTAGCCATTGTTTGTTGTTGATTCTCCATTTGCCCTTGGTCAATCCACTTGCAAGTCTATGATGCCTTGTAGCTATTTTCACCCAATGCCATTCTTGAGTCTGAGGTATGCTACGTTGCAATGTTAAATTTTGACAAGGCTTGCACCTAATTGTGCCCTCCCATGCCTTGCTATGTGAACCCAAATTTTGATCTGAATTGTATTGTAGTCTACTAGACGTTGTTTTATATACTCTTGAGTCATTAGACCCATTGTTGTCTACAGTACCACCTATAATTTAGTGTTCATCCTCCATTTACACCATCTCAAACTCAAAAGACTATGGGACTATGCAACTAGTTTTCAAGTCACACTGCTAATATAAATGCTCATAGAGTTGTTGTGATACATAGATTCACTGTTGTTGACATGATCTCAGCTATTGCCAATTCAATTTTTAAACATACAATTTGTGAAAGATTCTGAGACAATAAGGCTTTTGAGAACCCCTAATTTCTGCTTCCATTAGATATATTTATTTTCTTATACTGCCTCCTTATTTGCAGACGATGCATCGTGTCCGTTGTCATTAAAAAAGCCATGTCTACCTTGGAAGATCTATGCTTCTCTCCCAATTGGCATGGTATCCAGATGCTTCTTGTATGTTGTCATATCACGCATGACAGATTGTTAAGGCATGCACTTGTTTTTTATGATGATTCATTGCAAATTGCTAAGAAGGACAAGCTTGTAAAATTGTTGCCATAGGTTATGCAGCTCACCAGTACTGAAACAATGCAAAAGTAAGCAAGAAATATTTGGCCTAGGAGTGGATCAAATTTTGATGTTCCATTTCTCACATTGATAAACTTGCTAGTTATAGTTTTTCTTCCCAATATTGAGGCGGGCTAATAATCTACATCAATGAGCAAAGATCGTGGCATCACATGGTAAAACCTATCAAAGAGAAGAAGGGCCACATCATGGTAGCCCGTAGTGCTTAATATTTTCTTTGTGGACCCAAAACTCAACCCTCCTAAAGCACTACCTGCCCCATATCTGCATGTTATTCTTTCAAAAGATTAGAGTCTTCTCATGTTGGCCCTATTCAGTCATATCTTTGTACACATGATCTTTCTATTTCTTAGGTTTCTTCTTCTTGTTTCTCCTCATGATCTTATTGTCTTCAAGTAGTAGGCCACTCTCTCAAACTTTGAGCTACCCCTACCTCCTTTACCTTCCTCAATCCTTTTCCATCTCCCTTATCTGCTTTGGACTTTGATTAGAAAAAACTACCCTCTAAATCAATCCAGCAATCCTTATGTTTCTCCTAGACTCCCCAGTCAATTGTCCCTCTTTTGCTACTATCGATGGCCTCTCTTTGAGACCAATACTAACCACCTTATCAAAGCAACCTTTTCAAAGGGCCAAATTAAGCATGTCAAACTAGTTTGTTGCTCCCACAACTAGCACCTATATAAAAGTTTTGAATCAAGCTATGATAAGGTAGAAAAAAAATCTAAAACTTGAGTTTTGATGCCTACAAGAATGTGAAGCTTCCTTTCAAAGCAATGAACAATCGTGACTTGAGCATGCATAGTGTGAAAACCATCCAATTTTGTAAGAGTTCAAGCAAGAAAGCACAAAGTGATGTACCCCTCCAACATCCGATTCACCACGTTTGGCACATATGGCTTCACAAAGACATCAGCTATTGCCATGACCTTGTGCCAAGCATTCTTTGCTTGATTTATTCCAAGTCTATAACACTTCTTATAGTGTTTGAAGAAGGATTCATGGCATTAGTTCAATGTTGTTTATACTAAATTTCCACATGTTTTCACTGATCTACAACAAGGCCATCGTCATCCTTTGGTCAACTCTTCGGCATCTCGTGCTTCAAGTCCATAACCATTTTGGCAAGCAATGGAGTCAAATTTACTCTAAAAAAGGGTAGGCTATTCAAGTTGTTTCTCAAGGCTGATTTGACCATTAGCTACCATGGGGGAACTTATGTGATTCGATGTGTGTGACATTACCAATTGGAAAGCCTAGTATCAACTTATGTTAGTTGCAATTCTAACTTTTGCAAGCTATCAAAAGCAACAAGTTTGGAAAGCTTGTTGCTCAAGCTAACACAAGAGAATTTTATTTTAGACAATAGATTTGATTCTTGTTATCAAGAACAATGTTTGCTGCAAATTTTAGGGTCTATCTATGAGATGTATATGCCAAGGTGTTCTAATGACTACTCCAACAAGTAGCATATCTCAAATCTCAAATCTATAGCAACAAACTAGTGCAAGGCAAATAGTAGTAAATCCATGCATTTTTAGAGTGGTAATATCCTAGAGATTAGCAAGTTAAACAAGCTATATGTGTGATTCATATGATTCACTCTGCTCTATAAAGGTATGGGGAGTATAAAGAAGACATTGGCCATTATTCTAAATGATTTCCAACAAGATTTTTGAGTAGTAAATTAGTGTGATAGTGCTAATTGAAAGCTTGATTTCTCCCATTTTCCAATAGTCAATGAAGGAGATGCAAGGCTTAAAATTTCAAGATCCATTAATGTTCATTTAGCATAACTTGAGGTGCTCTATGCAAGGAATGAGTTGTTATTGGTCTAGATGATGAGTAGAGCTATTTTTGT
Organism: Lygodium microphyllum; assembly: GCF_053477565.2. NCBI lineage: Eukaryota > Viridiplantae > Streptophyta > Polypodiopsida > Schizaeales > Lygodiaceae > Lygodium > Lygodium microphyllum. Next base: position 92,206,632 of record NC_141158.1, on the reverse strand, counting down.
TCTAGAATTGGAGTGGTCCTAGAGCTCTGCTACTAGCCAGCTTAGTCTCAAAGGATTCTTCATAAGTTCTCAACCTTTCTTGTAACTTGGAAAGTCGGGAAGCACGGCAACAACATAACCAAATTGCATAGTGTACACCTTAATCACTTGATGAATCTGTTCTAGCATACATGATAGCCTAACTTCAAAACAACCCCATTTCTTAGCTTATATTTCATATAGACAACTCATACATCTAACTAAATCACTACCATGTATGCTATTGAGTGTTATTTGCTCAATGGTCCTGCTAAATCTCTTTCTGAAGGCATGTTTGGAAAGGGTCTTTGTCTTTCACTTTGCTATAATAGAGAAGCAATAGTGAAACTTGTCTCATTCATTTCCAACCTTTGTATGTGCATTTGATGGAACAATTTCTTTCTCACCATCTTTCAGCCAACTAAAGCGTGATCAAGCAAGATCTAGCAATGGTTTCGCAAGGCTGAGCTCTAAGTTCTCTCAACATTTGTCACTTCAAGCATCTGTGTGTTTGATGAACAATCATACTTCAGTCAATTTGTAGAGTATACATTCAACTCCTGGTTTCACTTCATATTCTAAAAGCAACCCCCAATTTGAAGATTCTAGGGACATTTTACACAAGTTTGTGAGACCTACAAAGGACGATAATACACCTTAGTTCTTGAAGGATCCAATTTCTATCCCATCTCCAATACATCTCTTGAAAGCAAGCTCACCAAGTAGAAGAGAGTTTCTTTCCTTTGTTACTAGACTACTAAGGAGTTGGAACTCTTCCAAACAAGCTCACATTCATATGTGGCTTTCAAGCTATAAACATCTATGATAGCCAATTACAAGTCAGTGTGCTCTTTCATGAGTCACTTGAGCTACTAGAATGGTGTACATTGTGATGAAGTTATAGATGCAAGCTCATCACCACTTCTTGAAAAGACAAAATCTTTTCCATCAGCAATTTCTCTTATTGTTGCATTAGGGAATACAATAGACCTGGAAGATGTTCTTTCTAATGCAATAGCATCATCAATTGGTGCTATACTAGCCACCTCAAACTTTTGCAATGTTGCATCCAGTAGCTACTTCCATGACATTAGTTCTAGTCTAGACTCAACCTGTGAATGCTCATATAGTATATTGCCCCAGAATAGAATCATCCTTGATGCAAGCCCATGGAGAAAATTTCAAGTTGAGGTAGAACGTCAACTTCTAGAGTAGTACCTACAAATAGGCCAACAATTGGAAATGAACCATCATCTAGATTACATGCTCGGCTATTGGATAGAGAAGGTTTAAGAAAAGTAAACAGGGATATGCCTCATTTTACATAGACTCCTATAAGGTCAGATGCTAGATTTGTTGAATCTAGGCTCCCCATTCAAATAGGCCCTTCATTAATCATCCAGGGTTCTCATCATGTTGAGGACCTTGTGTTGAATCTTGTTCTATATGAGCAAGATAAATTTCTAAGCAAAAAGATTGATCCTTGTCACTACTTTCTTTATAGTGTGGCTCCCACCCACATTGTCAATGCACATTGGTGGCAAAATTTTTCTTAACAAACCTTCTAATGTACCGATTGGGTCGATAAGGCTTAGTTCTTAATCTAAATAACACACAGTTTTGCAATGGAGATTAGTTCATATATTTGTAGCCTTGGGACTACTATATAGACTATCAGTGATGTACAACCAACAATAGAAGATAAAATGTGTTTGGGACGTTCAAACTATAGCTAGCTATTTCAGCAAGATCTTTGTCTCAAGTCCTTTCATCAATCATCTAAGGCAAAAAACATAGGCTTCTAGTCAACATGTTGGACTAAAATAGGTTGCCATTTAGCCAAGATAAATGCTTTGGTCAATAGCAACAATTAGAATTGGATCAAGTCTATCAAATGCAACACCCACCACAAAATTTGACACAATAGTATCATACATCTGAACTGTAGCAATCATTCCAACAATTGCAGCAACTTATTCATCATCAAACTGAATTCCAAATGTAGCAACACATCCCAGGACAATAGCTTAATTCACAGGTCTTTGGAAGCTCCAAGCAAGTCTCCAAGTTTTTAGAGCAACCACAATAGCTACAATGGCAACAATAGTTTGGTGCTCCAACTCAAGTAATTGGTTATAGCATACCACAAGCAAACACTATCACAAGTTCTCAGGCCACTAGTGTTTTCAGACCTTCAAAAAGCTATCAATGTGCCTGATTGTATGGCTCAAGAAGCTAGGGAGAGTGAGAATGGTTGCATTAGTAACTCCCCTACTTTATTTCACTAAGCACAAGTGTAGGATGGAAAACTACTTTCTGTAGTAGCACCTTCAAGGGAATCTATGTAGTCCATCAATTCGATGAAAAGAAAGCCTTCTTGCATAATGTACCAATGGAAGAAATATATATATCACAGTGCACTCGGGTAGAGTAGTAGAAGGATCAAATGGGCAAAAGGAAATCCTTCTTGCATGTTGTAGTGGAGGAAGAAACATAAATGTAGCAATGCACTAGAGTAGAACATATAGAAGGTAAAGTACAAAGACTAAGGAAAGTTATTTATGGATTAAAGCATGCCCCCTAGTCATGGTACAAGAGCTTACATAACTTATTTAGTGGATAAGGGTTTGATTGTGGCATATCTAATCCCAATGTGTACACACGAGACAATAAAGAGGTAATCATGGTGGTTTATGTGGATGACATTGTGGTCATAGGAAAGATAGATGGGAAAATAAAAGGGGCCAAAGAAACCCTCAAAAAATGACTTCTAGATTATCAATACAACTGTAGCCCACATAATACATTCAAACTCAAAATTCTTTGGCAAGCTATCTCCTTCATCTCAAATCTCTGCCAAATCATTTGTATGTAACTCTGGATATGGTTATGAAAGGTAGATTGATGATGCCTATTGTTTGATCTACAAACAAACCTACTCAAGCTCACTGTATTGTTAGAGCCTATTCATGCTCATCATCTCTCCCATCTCTGTGATGTAAAAGCTTGCAATGGTTGCTTGTTTCACAAAAATGGTAGACAAAGTTACCATCCTCAAACAAGCTTCCCAAACATGGTCAACTCCCTCTTAATATCCTTAACAACATCGAAGTGATCTACATAAGCTAGCACCTACTTAGAAAATGATAGGGGCACTTGAGCCTAGTGAAGCCACTCAAATATAGATTCTCAAAGGATTTTAGAAGACACATGCCATGATATATCATGGTAAGTTCTAGCATCTCGATTTTGTAAAGATTAAAGTAAATTGAAGCCCGTTGTTTCTCCAAACTTTAGTTCTTCCCTACTAGAATGTTCCATGCATGTGTCTAGGTTAAACACTCTGATGTCAAGTTTACCAATATGATACACAAAAGACACACTCTAATATACCACAATCACTTGTATCACAGTCATAATCTATAAATCATTGGCACAATGCTATCTTTGCCTTAGGGGTAAAATTTTTACCCTTATCATGGTAATGGAAACAACCTCATTAATATGAAACACATTTTGAGACACATTCACCAAAGTTGTTTAGTGGCAACTTTGTAGAGCCCCCTAGTCAAGAAGATATGCTGCTACTTCTTTGACACCTGTCTTGCCAACTCAAATGGTTATTTTGACTCCAAGCTACCCTAATATCCTCCCCATTAGTTCTTTTGGATTGTTGGGAGCAAAAAGCTTTTCATCTATGAGGACTTATGAGTTTTCCTCAATGAGGTAGAATATCATTATTTCTAGACATTATTTTGATCATTTTAGGGAGGAACTGATTGTCTAAGCAGCAAATTCTGACTTTCAATTAATCCATAACTTATAAATCATGAACCTAGAGGACACCTAGTGTGGAAAATGTTTTGAGAGTTTGAACATTACTTTATCATTTTTGTAACAAGGCCAAGCACAATGCCTCCCTTCAAGGGCCTTAACCTCAAAAAATTTATAAAATATAAAAACCCCTAAGCTCACTCGTACATGTAAAGCCATGGCCATAAATACTGGCATATCAATCTCCCCAATTAGTTAGAGGTCTATGAAAGCTCTCTCCTCTTCAAACATGGCACATCCAAACCCTCGCCAACATCCCCTTCTTTGTAGATAGACTGAAACCTACAATTCTCGAATATAGAACTTTCCCACCATCCACTGTTCCTTCCATATCTTTTATTTTTAAGCAAGGGGCTTGAAGCATATTGCAGGCGAGAGAGATGGCACTATGCCAAATGTTATTGGAGCTGAACAACATCATGTTTAGTTGTAATGTCTCCTCTTTGATATAAAATGAGGTTTTGCAATCATTTTTTAAGGCTCAAGTATCTCGTGTATGTTTGGTCATTAATTTTCATGTGGTGGTTAATTGGATTGAAATAGGAGCTTCCTTAGACATCTATGCAAAAAGTGCTGCTAAGAAACTAAGAAACATGAGGTACAACTCATCCATTTTCTCAAGGTAAAAAGTTCTTTCTAACCTTTAGCTTGAGCTCATTTTTAACTATATAGGCTGAACCCACTTGCACATGTTGCGAAGGACGTCTTCATGATCTATAGTATTGTCATAATACTCTCCATTTTATGCTATTGTGATTTTAAAAATTGTGAAGGTGATAATGAGTTTATAAGATTTAATAGAATTCGAACTATGAATTTGGAGTTTTTTTACAATGCGCATTGTATTGAGTTTTGTGCTCTTTTAACAATGGGCTAGGTCCCAACTGTACCCACGTGTTTTGACTTTGGAGTTGTGCCTTAAACATATATATAAGTTAGGATATGTGTTTTGGTCAAATTCACAATCATTATGGTCATATGTTCTACGTATGATATCTAATATCTAATAGGATAAATGTTTTGGTCAAATTCACAATCACTATAGTTATATGCTCTACACATGATATCTACTATCTAATAAGCTCACACCTTTCACTTCATGATTAAAAATCTCATTCCAAATAAATTGTTGCATATCTCAGGTGCACCAAATTTTTCATACATTGATAGCAATTGTTTCACATCTACTTGCCTTTCCTAAGGTGTTTCAACTTTAAAATGGTTTCTCTAAGATTCACCAATGTGATAAGAGTAGCTTGGACCCTTTTGTTTTTTGTAAGGGAAAGGGGAATAAATTAATCACTTTGCTTTGCATCCTTTGTGTGAGTTACAAGAAGCAAGTTTACAAATTTATAAGATGAGCAAGGAATGTGTTTTGTGTGACTAGAGGGTCGGGGGATTGCACATGCTTGCTTTATAAGAAGCCAAATGGCCCATGCTTGCATGGGTCCTATGTCAAGATTGTGGGAGAGAAGGAAGGAGTCTCACTTGTAGCTTTCTTGCTTGCACAATGGGGGAATACACACAAGGGTGGAGGCTGAAAACAGTTTTCCTCTTCTTAGTTGTGTAAGCCAAAAAGAACTCTAGTACAAAGAAATAGAAGAACCCTATATATGGGTCTCAAACCAAACTCAACTAACTAAGGTGGCATACTAACTGAGCCACGAACTAGAGTAGATAAGGATAGCTATCATGTAGCTATTATTCATGGGCGGTGTACCAACCGCGTCTGCAACTGACAAGTCGGTGACATAAATACACAACGGTCACCCTGGCGTATCACGAGTGGAGCTCGATATCTCAACACTCCCCCTCGAGCTCAATCCCAATTCCTGTACACCAAGCAGGTCTCTGAACTTGCGCAGCTTCTCTGCGCCCAATGCCTTCGTGAATATGTCAGCTACCTGATCATCTGTGCTGACATAAACTAGATCAATAAGACCTAGTAAAACCCTCTCTCACACATAGTGATAATGCACCTCAATGTGCTTTGTTCTAGCATGATAGACTGGGTTATTTGCCAAGTGTATACTACTCATGTTGTCACAATAAATGACAACTGGCCCATCTGTAGACTGATGCATATCATAAAGTAGCTTATGCAACCAAGCTACCTCACATGCAGCCATTGCTGCACCCCTGTACTCAGCCTCTGTGCTCGACAAGGCAACTGTAGGCTGTTTCTTGCTGCTCCAAGTGATTGCAGCACTCCCAAAAGAGAACACATATCCACTGGTAGATCGTCTATCAGAAATACTACCAGCCCAATCAGCATCAGTGTATCCATGCAACTGTATCTGAACCCCAGTCTCATAAAATAGTCCATACTGCAATGTGGACTTCACATACTTGAGTATGCATCTAGCCGCATCCAAATGTGGTTTCCTTGGAGCCTGCATAAACTGACTTACCAATCCAACAGCATAGCTCAAATTTGGCCTGGTAATAGTCATATAAATCAAACTTTCTACTATGCGTCTGTACATAGTAGGGTCTTCTAGAAGCTCACCTGCATCTGTGCTTAGCTTCACATTCTGCTCCAAAGGAACTGAAATAGGCTTACAGCCTGTCATCCCATATTTGGACAGCATGTCCAATCCATACTGCCTCTGCAAGAGCTGTATCCCACTTGGTGATCTAATCACCTCAATGCCCAAGAAATAACGCAGCTCTCCCAAATCCTTCATCTCAAACTTCTACTTCAATAGCATTTTCACATGAAGGATATCTTCATCACTGTCACCTGTCATAATCAAATCATCAACATAAATGACAAGTAGCATAATACCTTTCTCTGTTTTTCTCACATAAAGTGAGAAATCTGCCTTGGAAATCTGAAAGCCAATAGTGACAAGATAGTGTCCTATCTTGTCAGACCATGCTCTAGGTGCTTGCTTCAAGCCATACAAGGCTTTCTTCAACCTGCAAACAAACTCAGGATGAACAGCATGCACATAACCTGGTGACTGCTCCATATAGACCTCTTCTTGCAAATCACCATGCAAGAAGGCATTCTTTACATCCATCTGATGTAAAGACCATCCCTTTGATGCAGCCATAGCAATGACTGCTCTTACAGTTGCCATTCTTGCAACCGGACTGAATGTTTCTTCATAGTCAATGCCATATGTTTGTGCATACCCCTTGACTACTAATCTTGCCTTGTATCTGTTCACAGAACCATATGCATTGTGCTTCACTTTATAAACCCACTTACAGCCAATTGCATTTTTACCTTTAGGCAAAGGTACCAATTCCCATGTAGCATTTGCTTCCAAGGCATCCATTTCTTCATCCATGGCTTTCTCCCATTTTTCTTTTCCCATGGCTTCCTCAAAAGAAGTGGGTTCTGGTTCTTGTATCACTTTAACCATATATGCATAGTGAATGGCTGTAAATCCATCATATTTTAGCCTATCCACAGGATACCTAGCTCTCGTAGACCTGCGCAAAGTAGGTTCACTCCCAGGTGCTCTCAAAACATCCCTGGTTTTCCTTACTCCAGGTATAACAATAGAAGGAATACCCAACTCATCATCAATGCTCTGTTCTGAGCCACTGGATTCACCATCCACATAAGAGTGACCTGCATTCACATCAAACATGGGCTGATCAACCTTCTCTTTTCCTTTTCGTGATACCTGCATACCACTATCTGCATTGCTTTGAGAAGAATCTCTTGATCTCAATCTGCCTGTCCATGGCGAAGAATGTGAACCACTGCTAGAGGACGCTCCAGGTCCACTAATATTTTGTGACTGCTGCTGTGAATTCTGTGCAGCATTACCATTTTGTGCATCTACATCATCAATCACATTTACTGGTTTATACCAGCTGCTCATCTCATCAAAAACAACATCTCTGCTCACTGTAAACTTATGAGTAGAAGGGTTATAGCATCTATACCCTTTTTGCTACAGAGAGTAACCAATAAAGATGCACTTCTCAGCTTTTGGATCCAACTTGGATCTCAACTCATTTGGCACATGTACATAGGCAATGCAACCAAAAATTTTCAAATGAGAAATATCTGGTTTCCTACCAGTATACCTCTCCTCTGGAGTCATTCCATGTATTGCTGCAGTGGGAGTCCTGTTCATTATGTAGACTGCTGTAGCAACTGCTTCAGCCCAATAAAAATCTGGCAAGTCTTTTTCATTGAGCATGGCACGAGATACCTCTCCAATATGCCTGTTTTTCCTTTCTGCAATTCCATTTTGTTGTGGGGTATGACTGCATGAATATTGCTGCTTTATGCCATGCTCCTGCAGGAACCTTGCAAACTCATTTGAGAGGTACTCTCCCCCTCCATCTGACCTTAGGCATTTTATCTGCAGGCTTGTTTCTTTTTCAACCATAGCTTTAAGAGTTTTGAAATGCCCAAAAACTTCACTTTTCTTTTTCATAAAATACACCCAAACTTTTCTGCTATAGTCATCAATAAAAGTGACAAAATAATGACAGTCTCCAAGAGATGCAGCTTTAGTAGTCCACACATCAGAGTGGATTAATTCCAATGGCTTCTCACTCTCTTGAACATGTCTAGGAAATGGTTTCCTTGCCTGTTTTCCAAATTGACAGGCTTCACATACCTTATGCATTTCTTCAACCTTGAATTTGGGCAATCCCGCAACAATATTTTGGGCCTGCATTGATTTAAGTCGCTGTACATTAACATGACCAATGCGTTTATGCCAGATATCAATATCTGCAACTACACCAGTCCCATGTGCAAACATTGCTGCACTCAATTCAGACATGTCTGCATCCAATGTAAACATTCTGCCCTTCTTCTTTCCTTTTGCTATCAAGCGACCTTTATTTTTCATATTCTTAACAAAGCATCCATGAGGATTAAATCTGACCTGCAAGCCCTGCTCAACCATTTGACCAACAGAAACTAGATTCTTGGTGATATTCGGGACATGAAATACATCCGACAGGTATTTCTTTTTCCCATCCTGCAAAGACAAAGGAATTTTTCCAATCTGCACAATAGGATGTGCAGTATCATCACCAGTCTCCACAAATCCTGGTTTTTCCATTTTCCTTGCATCCTCCATCCATTCTGCATGACCTGTCATGTGGTTTGATGCACCTGAGTCAACATACCATACATCATTGCTTTCTTCTGCACTTGTCACAGAATTGTTCATGTGCTGCACCATAAACAAATGCTCATTTCTGTCATCACCCTGTCTACTAGAAGATGCATAATTCCCTTGTTGCAGTTTTCCATTCATGATGTCATTCTGCTTTTTATAGCAGTCTTTAGCCATATGACCCATTTTACCACAGTAGTAGCATTCAACATTACTGTTTGCATTTTGGCCTCTTTGCCATCCACCACGACCTCTTTGGCTCCCCCTGCCTCTAGAGTTACCACGTCCTCCTCCATAGGACTGGTTTTCTTGAGTTTGCTGCATATTCTGATTTCTACCACGGCCTCCATTTTGGCCTCCTCTACCTCTACCTCTACCTCTTCCAGCATTTGAGTAGAAGACAACTTCTTTTGAAGTTCCTCCTGAAGAAGATGCACCACCATTTCTCTGCTCCTCAGAAATTAGAAGAGCAATCAACTCCTCAAAATCAGGAAATCTTTCACGGACGAAAATGAATGTTCAAAACTGTGCATAATCCTTTCCTAGACCATTCAAGGTCACTGAGACTAAATCATCATCTTCCACTGGAGACCCAATGGAAGCAAGTGCATTTGCAATCTTCTTTACCTTCATGTGGTAGTCATTGATGCTCATACTTTCTCTTTGCACATTGTGCAACTCTTGCTTGAGCTGCATTTTCCTGGCTTGCGTATTTGTGCTATACATTTTTGACAAAGTATCCCATGCCTCCTTTGGCGTACTTGCATCTTGAATATGCACAATCATAGAGTCTGAAATGCTGATAGACAGCCAGTACATAACTTTCCTGGCTCTCTCATGCCATGCTTTGAATGCCTGCATTTGCTGTTGATTGGGAACATCAGGAAGAACTGGTTCTTCTTCATTTCCTGCAACAAATTCCCAATATCCTTTTCCCATAAGGAAATTCGTCATTCTAAACTTCCATGCTTGGAAGTTGTTCTTGTCAAGCTTTTCAGTGACAATCTGTGAGAGAGAATCAGACGCCATTACAGAACACTGCAAAAAATTCTGTCACTGCAAAGAACACAGCTTCAGCCTCACAAAGGCAAATCTGCAAAACTGAGAAAGTGGTATTTGACCACACAGTCACTTCCTAGTGACGATTTTGCATCAACAGGCAACAGGAATGATTCTGTAACTCCCAATGTCTCTGCGCACAAGCATACGATGCAATTTCTACAGTAACCTTTCACCGACCTGTAGAATAGTGGCTACACAGCATAAAACTGGGCCTTTTCCTGAGTGCGTACAGAAAACTTCCGCCTCCAAAACAGGCCCCGAAATGGCCTCAAATAAAAAAAACAAGGTCGCCAAGGGCTAAAGCCCTATCCCGCAGCATATACTGCCCTCTTACTTCACCGCGAAGGGCGTCTCAACCTGAGACAATGCACTCCTGCACTTTCCGGCTGTGCTACCTGTAGAGATCTGCTCCCAAAACAGAAAATGAAAGCAACACTGCTTCTCTTACCAGAACACCGCGAGCTTGGCTTGCTTTCTTGAGCTCCTTACCACGAACAAGGCTCTGATACCATGTCAAGATTGTGGGAGAGAAGGAAGGAGTTTCACTTGTAGCTTTCTTGCTTGCACAATGGGGGAATACACACAAGGGTGGAGGCTGAAAACAGTTTTCCTCTTCTTAGTTGTGTAAGCCAAAAAAGACTCTAGTACAAAGAAATAGAAGAACCCTATATATGGGTCTCAAACCAAACTCAACTAACTAAGGTGGCATACTAACTGAGCCACGAACTAGAGTAGATAAGGATAGCTATCATGTAGCTATTATTCATGGGCGGTGTACCAACCATGTCTGCAACTGACAAGTCGGTGACATAAATACACAACGGTCACCCTGGCGTATCACGAGTGGAGCTCGATATCTCAACATCCTAATGTAGAGCACTATTACTACATAAGCACAAAAAAACACATGGACATAGTTGTATAGATATCCCTACACATACTCTCTTTGATCTCTCACCCCTCAAATTGGAATAGAACCTATTTCTCATCACATGATCCCTCTCAACACTCTTTGATTTGAAATTTTTTAATGCCCAAACTCTCACACTAGGCCCAGTACACATGGGCACCTTCCCAACCCTTGTGCAACCTAAGAAGAATTGTGCTTATATTGCATTGTTGAACATCGTGCTCAAGTAAACCATGCCTCCAAAGATAAATGCAAATCGAAACCATGCTTGTACATGTAAAAGCACCCAATGTATAGGAAAAAAAGATGCATGCATTTAAGAATAAAGTGTTTAATCAACGCTTAGTACTTAATGCAAGCATGTATACAAAGTTCCTTGATTAAGCTATGTCCTTTAATACTCAAGACTTCACCCCTTAATTGAAAGATAGAACTCTACTCCACCCCCACTCTTGTAATAACTCTAAATTGATTTAATGTGATAGGACACCCTTCTAACAATCAATGTTGACCTTACACAGCCCTCATCTCATAAATCCCTTTTTCTCTCAATCCATGATAAGTTAAAGGAGGCAAAATATGATGATTGAGGAGGTAGAAACCATGAAAGGACATGTAGCTAGTATGAAGATAGAGCAAGGGAGTAGAGATAGTGAGGGAGGAGCATGAATTAAAGTCATCACCCAAAAGAACTAACACCAACTCAAAGGACCTTCAAGCAAGCCAAATGATCAAATTCACCGAACTAGTTATGTTAATTAATTGTATGAAAGATAAAGAGGCATAAGCAACTTGCTTATTCTTCCACCTAAAACTGCAAGTTCGAGTTGTGCCATTAATCATATATATATATATATATATATATATATATATCTCTCTCTCTCTCTCTCTTCAATATAATAACCCAATCCCCCTCTTCCCAACATTATATCCCACCCCCACCCTTATTTTTTAGCTCAAGGAGGGAAAACATTGGAGGCTTGTCCTTAGTGTATATACTTACATACTTTTTGAAAAAACTCCTCTTCCCAACATTATATCCCACCCCCACCCTTATTTTTTAGCTCAAGGAGGGAAAACATTGGAGGCTTGTCCTTAGTGTATATACTTACATAATTTTTGAAAAAACTCCTTGCCCTACACATATACATGATTTCATTATTTTTCCATAGGGAATACTTGGGGATATTTTTAGAGGAGCAAAGAGAGAGAGAGAGAGAGAGAGAGAGAGAGAGAGAGAGAGAGAGAGAGAGAGAGAGAGAGAGAGAGAGAGAGAGAGAGAGAGAGAGAGAGAGAGAGAGAGAGAGAGAGAGAGAGAGAGGTTTTAAGAAGATAGAGAAGATGGATTTTAGGAGAGAGAGGATAATCATAAGAATGGATGGCTTGATTAAGGGGAAGAGTACTTTAACTAAGGGATTATCAAAGGGGGTATCAAAAACCATGTCTCATGCAAATCAAATCAACTTGTATACATTGAGATAGTTAAGTTAACTAGTGCATGGTCATGTAATATTGACCTCAACTCCATGAGATCATGACTTGGGCAAGTCGATGTAGTACCCTCAAAAAACACGGGTACTATGTTTACTCGTTGAGGTTCATCATATATTTTTGTAAAAAATCCAAGCTAATTTCATAAATTAACAATGTCCTTCTATTAAAAAAATAGGTATGACATAAAAAACCCCATTTTGTGAATAAATTTATATGCTTTAAAGTATTTCCTTCTGTAATTGTACATTTGTAAGCTCGTCTTTTTTTATATTCTCTTTTTTGAACTCACATTATACACATTTTTACACATAGTGACCCCCCTGTGAGCTTTTTGGTAGACATATTGAAGATTCGGAACCCTAATGCCACAATTGAGATTATTGATAATGATGCTTCGGAGGTTGTATTGTCCATTTCACAAAGAAGGATAAATGTCAAGCGAGCTAAGAAAATTGCAAAGGGTAGAGCCACTAAGAGAGTTGAGGGGGAGGGGGGGTAGAGCCATTAAGAGAGCCTTGACAAGTATCACATGATGAGTTGGGTGGCATCCTCGTGCATGAGATTTAGGGATTGTGGCAACAAGTTGAGTAATATTGTGTAGACTAAAGAAATCTTGCAGCTCATCTCTAGTGTGTGGCACAACATGACAATTCTTGGAGGTCTGTATCGATGTTGCACTTCAAGGCTTGCTGGATATCTCTCCAAACATACATAAGGACACAAGTGAGTTGTATGGAGAGATGTGGGGCATGTTGTGGGGTGAACCCAAAGGTTCAATGGTGTGCCTCAAGGTTGCAAGTTGATGCCCCAATCTTGGAAGCTTTGACATGATAAATTTGTGGCTGAGATTACCAACCTTAGGTCATATCTAGGATGTTTGAATATGGTCACTATAAGGATTGAGATTGGCATGGTATCTAGGATGGGAACCAATGCTGTCTATGGTACCATTCATAATGCCCATCCTATTGTTGGCGGTAGTAACATAGTTGGTAGGCCATCTAGATTTCAATAATATCTTACATTTTTACTTTGTTTTTGGTGGTGGAAACAATTTTGATGTTTCAGTGATTGTGTATTTCAAAATTCATTTTCTTTTTTTGTCGTTTCTAACTTATTGCATTGGTAATATTTATTGGAGAGAGAGAGAGAGAGTGTGTGTGTGTGTGTGTACATATGGCCCATTAATGCATGTGTGTACAAATATTTTTCCCTCTCTCATTTGAGTTTTTCATATATTTTGCTCACACAGCCCTCAACAATATTGTTCTTAGAGGATGCCACTATTTACATCCGTTGTTAAGGAAGCCAATTCTACAGTTGCATAGATTATGGTTGAACTCAACAAGCATTGGTCAAAGACACAATGCTAGGCTTTGTACTCAACTACGAAGCTTCAAACTAGGTCTTTTTACTTTGTAGGATGGTACAAATCAAAATTGTAGATTTGATGATTTTAATGCTACACATATTTCATCATATAGCCTAAATCAAGTTCCTATAGCACCCTCCATTTTGAAAAATAAAAATCCTATTGAAGACCAAAATGTGGTGTCATTCATTGCACATGTGCATGTCTAGCAGATGAAGTGCAACATATTGGCTTGTATATTTCTCAAATACTACTTGATTTGCAACACATGATAGCTAAACCAATTTTCGATCCTGACAATGGAGGATCCTTTTCCGTTCTCCATGAGATGCCATAGAACAAGCTATACTCTTGATGTCATGCAAAGATTTGGAATTTTGAGTCTAAAGGTTGATTATGAAAAAGCATTGTTGTAGGAATGGAAAGGTTTCATTATCTCCTCTTCAAGAACCACCTAAGCCCTTGCATGGTTTGTTGGTTGGAAATAATTGTGATAGTAGGCAATTAAAGAAACAAATATGTGCCTACAATGCTACCCTTGTTATTGTATCATTGGGTGTTGAGATAGATAAGTCATTGCTTGGTGGTGGAAATGGGTACATATTTCGAGTGCATGGTTCTATATATCATCATATTGGGCTTATGGTACTTAATATTCTAAATCATGCAAGACCAAGATTTGCATACTTATATGTTTAAAATATCGATCATGAGCTTCAAAACAAGATGTTCGTAGTGGGTACCTTTGATTCAAACAAACAAACTTCATTTTAGGCAATGATACATATTGGCAATGTTTATGGTTGAGGCTTTCGAACTATTGGAGAGATGATTCTTGTAACATACCCAAATTTCTCAGTCAAATATATGCAATTCAATCCACGTTTTCACCCTTGGTCACTCATCCATAAAGTTCATATATTTGTTTTTATTTTTGTATCATTGTAATAGCTCAAACTAAGATAAGCAATGCTTGATATATTTTTTGTGATTTAATTATGGTTTTTCTAAAGTAAAATATTTTATTTTATATTTTTAATATTTATTTTAAAATGGTTAAGAGTTTCATATTAATTTTTCAATTTATTTTTATTAGTCATTGACTTCTCAAAAATATAGTTAAATTTTTAGGTTTATTCTCATTTTTCTTAATTTATTATTGATTATTATTGAAATTATTAAAAAATTAGCTTTCTTGATACATTTACCTATTTTTCTATTTGTAATTTTTGTTAATATATCTTGAATATTATCCTAACTTTTTTATTGAATTTTTTTCAAGTTTCCTTACTTGAAAATGTAAATGATTTATATATATTATATATATAAGAAAAAAATACATTTAACCTTGGCCTTAAGGGGCCCCTAGGGTGACAACGGCCACTCGGTCCCCTCATATAGTCAAGGTGGGGTCCCCCCCTTTACATAGCATGTAGGCGATCTCCCCCCCCCCCCCTTCTTGTGATAAACCTGCACTCGTTACGCACTCAACACAACACAGAAAGGTAACATGATATATGAGCTCAAGGTATACTCTTGTATTATTCAATCCAAAAAGCGGGACAACATAGACACATCCCAGGACTACACCCTTGTGATGCCGCACATAAGAGGGTTCACCACTGGGTATAGGGAATCACATGTAGAGTGAAAACAAGGCAGGGCTTTGAGTCACTACTACTCCCTATATAGGTGCATTCGGTAGCAACGGCATGGTATAGCTACAAAGCCCTTACACTCACCCCCGCTTTTACTGGATTGCTATCCTCAACAATCTAAGCGTAGCGTTTGTTATTTGACTCATCCGGGGTCTTAACACAGCTTTTCCTAGCAAGCTGGTCAGTGTCTACCAGTCTAAGGGGACCACGGAGTCTTAACACAGTCTATACTATCAGACTGGTCAGTGTCTGCCGCACTAGGACTTGGGGGTCTTAACACAGCCTTTTCTAGAAAGTTGGTCAGTGTCTACCCATCTAGACTGGAAAGTTGGGGCTTTGTTTGTGGAGTTATTTGCTGATTGTTACCATGCGGGTTCACCCTCGACTCGATTACATTTGAGGAGTGGAGGCACATTTTTGGGGTCTATGATTGAGAACCACATTATTTTTGGGTTTTCTGGAGAGGCTCAAGGGTCGTTGGAAGGGGCAGGGGGGTTCTCCTCGAGCCAAAGGGCGAAGGCATCTTTTCCGCATTCGCGGGCCTCCGCTTCTAAGATCCAAGTGGCCTCCTTGAGTGGACGCCCGCGGCGGGCGCCACTTGGTGAGGTATTCGGGGAAGCCTTTTTGTTCTCGGCATCGGAGGAATGCTTCTACTTCGAAGGGACCGTTGGAATGGAGCATTGGTACACGCCGTCCCCATTGGTTGTTGGGATAGAACCTGCACAGAAGACGAGCATGAAATGCATTATGAACACAAACACTGTCTGGCAGGTCCAGTTTGTAGGTGACTCAGCACTTGAGTGATTCGGTAGGGTCCATAGTAGCGGTGATTGAACTTGGGGGTCATGTTTTTGGGAAGTGACATGTTCTTGGAGCTAACTAGGACCATGCCTCCTTTGGCGAATAGTACAGCCTTTCTCTTCTTGTTTGCTTGCTCTATCATGGTGATCTTGCTCTGCTCAAGGCTTTGCTTAGCTACTGCATTGCGGTCTCTCCATTTCTTCAAGAATTCTTCTGCATCTTGATCTTCCGCTTTGGCTGCTCCGGATGCTAAGGCCAATGGGGTAATGATTTCTTTTCCTGTGGCTAACTCGAAGGGGGTGTACCCCGTTGCCGAGTGGATGGAGCTATTATAGTGGAATTCCAAGACATCAAGGTACAAGGCCAATCTTTCTAGTCCACTCGGGCATAGCTTCGGAGATAATCTTCGATGCCTTGATTGACTCGTTCTGTCTATCCATTTGTCTCTAGGTGGAAGGATGATGAGAATCTCAATTGTGTTTCCAGGGACTTGAAAAGTTCCTTCCACATGTCGCTCATGAATCTTCCATCTCTATCTGATACAATGGCCAGTGGTAAGCCATGAAGTTTGAATACATGTGTGAAGAAGAGGCATGCTAGCTCCTTGGCATTCAGTGGTGGTTTGGCCAGGATGAAGTGTGCCTGTTTGGAAAAATAGTCCACCACTACAAAGATGATTGTGTACCCATGGGGCTCAGGTAGTTCCACAATGAAGTCGATGCTGATGACGTTCCATGGGCAGTTGGGTACTGGTAATTGTTGTAGTAGTCCTGCTAGTCTTGATCGTGGTGATTTGACTAGTTGGCAAGTGGGGCAAGTTTTGATGTAGTCTATCACTTCTTCCTTCATATTCGGTCAAAAGAACTGCTTCCTAAGGGCCTCCAAGTTTTTGCTTTGCCCTTTGTGGCCTCCAATTTTGCCATCATGTATCTCATGCAGGATGAGTTGCTTCAACTCCCTCGAAGGTGTACATTCCATGTGGGGTCTTCTCTGCTTCCACATCTCTGATTATCTTGTGCATTTCTTGGTCTTGCTCTAGGGCCTCTTTGACGAGTTCTATGAAGTTGCTGCTGACGACACTGACAGCTTTCAGGTCAGCTTTCCGGCTCAAGGCATCTGCTATCTTGTTAGTGGAGCCAGGCTTGTGCTTAATCTCCAGGTCGATTTCGGCTAGGAATTCTAGCCAGCGGGCTTGCTTTGCCGATAACTTGGGTTGAGATTGGAAGTATTTGAGGGAGATATTGTCGGTGAAGACTATTGTATGCTTGTCTTGAACATAGTGCTTCCATTTTCTAAGGTAGTGGATGACTGCCAACATTTCCTTCTCATGTGTGCTCCACCCTGTTTCAGCATCAATAAATTTCATTGACTCATAAGCAATGGGGTGACCTTCCTATACTAGTACACCTCCTATGCCGTAGTCGGATGCATCTGTAGAGATTTCAAAGGGTTTGGTGAAATTCGGCACCCTTAGGATGGGAGTTTGGCTCATGCACTGCTTCATTTTCTCAAAGGATTCCTCTTGCGCATTCCCCCATGTAAAAGAGCGATCTTCTTTGGTGAGGTGGGAGAGGGGGGCAGTGATGAGGCTGTAATCTTTGATGAACATCCGACAAAATACTGTGAAGTCAAGGAACTCCCGCACTTCTCTTACAATCTTTAGTACATGCCATCTTTGGACGGCTTCCACTTTCTTAGGGTCCACTTTGATTCCATCTGCTCCTACAATAAAGCCTAAGAACTCCAACTCTTTCACTGCGAACTCACATTTTTCCAGCTTGGCATATAACTGATGCTATCGCAGTTTCTCAAAAACTCGACGTAAGTGCTGCTTGTGCTATTCTAGGGTCTTGCTGTAGACTAGGAGGTCATCTATGTAGATAATGACAAAGATATCTATCTTCGGTCTAAAGATTCCATCCATGAGGCCACAAAATGTGCCTGGCCCATTGCTTAGGCCGAATCCTAATACTAACCACTCAAAATTACCATATCGGGTGTGAAAGGTTGTTTTTGGGATATCTTCTTCGGCTATGCGAATTTGGTGGTATCCTGATCTAAGATCAATACGGTTGAAGTACTTGGCCCTGTGTAGTCTATCTAAGAGGTCTTCCACTAGGGGCATGGGGTATTTGTTTTTTATGGTGATTTTGTTAAGGGCCCTATAATCTACACAGAGTCTAAGTCCCCCATCCTTCTTCTTAACAATAATACTAGGGCACCAAAGGGGGATTTGCTAGGGCGAATGAATCCTTGTTCTTCTAGTTCATGCGATACGGAGCTCGGGACGGTGGGGCAGACCCTGGGATCAGCTCAATTTTGTGATCCACATCTCACCTGGGTGGTAGACCCTTGGTAGCTCGGCTAGCATTACATCTTTGAATTCTTCAAGTATTTCTGCCACCTTTGTGTTCCTGTTCTGTTGTTTGGGTTTCTTGCCATTCTCTTCTTCTTCAATTGGTCGGATCATACAAAGATAGACCATATCTCCTTGTTTGACTGATTTTTCGACTTGCTTGGCACTGCATGTCATGATACGTGGCCTGATAACGGTCCCTTGGACCGTGCATTTTGGGTCTGGCCCCTTGGTTGTGTTGTAGTTGGTTTCACTGTTTGGCATGATACTCCTGGCTTATTCTCCTTCATTTGCACTTTGATTGGGGTCCTGCCAGGCAGTTGCATTCTTTCACATGGTACTCTGACACCTTCTCCTTGCATATCTAGCATCATTTCATTTACACCTTTAGCAAACATTGCAATGACATACTTGTCATAGAATTCCAAGCCCAATATCACTTCAAAATCATCCATGGGGATTACTAAGAAGTTGAGTTTTGCTTTCCACTTGTCGGCTTCTACTTGGACTGCAAAGACTTGTTTCACTTCCTTGGCTTCTCCTTGTGCAAATGTTACTGTTAATCCTTCCGGGGCCTTCGATAGTTTTAATCCATGTTTTGCTACACACCCTGGTACCATGAAGTTGTGTGTTGTTCCTGTGTCCACCATGATAGGTTGGTCTCCTTCGCCCACTCGGACTTTGATGTATAGATGGTGAACTGCCACTACTCTGGCTGCCATGCATTGGGGTCGCACACTAACTGACCCTACCCTTGCGTGGTCCATGCTTTCCTCACTCCCATTTGGGATTTCTTAGATACGCGGTGGTTGTGGTTCTTCTCCTCCATATGCGCTAGTTGCATTCACCCTTGATCCACTTGATGAAGCTGTATCTTCTATTGGGCATCTGTTTTGGTAGTGTGGACCCCCGCATCTGAAGCATCTGATTCCAACGGACGGGCCTGGGGGTCTCCACCATGATGTATTTGATCCTGCGGGCCCATACGATGTGCTAGGGATTGGCCTATAGTGATCATTTCCCCATCTTCCTGCTGCTCCTCTTGGTACTAAAGCGGTTTGTGACACGGCCGTGGTGGTGGTGGTGTTTTGGCTCCTTGTATATGTGAATGCCCCTCTAGGAACATTGGGCCTTTGGTTCCATGAGTTGTTGTTGAAGGTGTTGTCGAAGTTGTTGTTGAACCTGTTTTGGTTCCCTTATGCTGTTCTTTTTCCTTCTAGGTCCACTAGTCTTTCGGCCATTCTCATGGCTTCTGCTAAGCTTGTTGGCTCATGTCTCTCCACATCTCTTCTAGCCCATTCTTGCATCCCAAACAAAAATCCATGTAGCTTAGTGTCTATATCCATGTTTGGTAGTTGCAGCATGATTTGCCTATATGTGCTGACATATTCTTTCATCTTTCCCTTTGTTTGCTTGAGGTTCCTCCATTCATCTCTCACTTTGAAATTTTCTATCTTTGGAATGAAGTAGTCCTTCAATTCTTCCTCGAGTTCTTCCCACGAAAAGATGGTGTGGCCATGCTCTTGTTCCAGCAGGTACCAACTGGCAGCGTCCTCCTCCAAGTAAATGGCTGCCACCTCTGCCTTCCTGTCTTCAGTTATTCGTGAATACTTCAAGTACCTATCCACCTCTGTGATCCATTTCTTTAGAACCAATCCATCTCTCTCTCCCTTGTACTTGGCTGGTTGGGGCATCTTGAATTTTCCATAATCATCTTCTGAACTATCACTATCTTCCTCCTCTTTACGGTGGTGTTTCTTCTCCTTCTTCTTGTCTTTATTTTTACTTCCTAATTCTACTACTTTCTCCTTCTCTTTCCTTGTATCTTGCGCCCTCCTAGATGTCTCCTCTCTACCCATTCTATCCATCTCCTCTTGCATTTTGTGTCTTTTCTCCTCTTCTTGTTGTTGCATCACCCATTCTCTATAGCCCTGCTCTACTTCTAGTTTTTTCTTCCTTTCTTCCTCCTCTTCCTTCATCTGCATGTTCCTCCATATTAGCTCCAGCATGCCTGACATACCATCTAATTGTCTTTCTAGTCCGGCCACCTTCTCCTCTTGAGACACTCTCCATTCTTGCCCTCTACTCTTCTTCCTCTCCTCCATTTTTGGGAGGGTGACGTTCTCCCTTTCGTCCTCCATGTGGTTGGTGGTGGTGTCGACACGGGGAAGCCGCATTTCGCTGGTGGTGGTGTGGGTCATGCCGCGGGGAAGTCGCATCACGTCTTCAGATGGTGGGGTGTCGAGGTTGGGGCATCACATTGGGGCCGACGCGTCGGGGGGCAATGGGACGTGGGGCG
The DNA here is from genome assembly GCF_053477565.2 of Lygodium microphyllum. Taxonomy (NCBI): domain Eukaryota; kingdom Viridiplantae; phylum Streptophyta; class Polypodiopsida; order Schizaeales; family Lygodiaceae; genus Lygodium; species Lygodium microphyllum. The sequence continues at coordinate 92,185,726 of NC_141158.1, read as the reverse complement.
TCGCACTGTGGACCGTTATGATTTCGATCTCTTCGGGGCAGTGGATCTTTCCTCCTGCTTCTCCTAAAGCTCGTGTATCCAATTGCTAGGTAATTCCATGATACTCGGGGGGTCACTCATGAATATATGTATATATAACGTGAGTTTAATATAAGGGTTTTTTAAAACACCAATTTTATACATTTTTTACATATAGAAGGGTGTCATATAAATGGGTTACTTATAGATTGAATAGAAAAGGGTTGTGTTTTATCCAAGAAAAATTAACAGATTAGGATATTTATAAATAGGCCATGAACACACATTATATAGAGAATATATATATAGTGAACCCCCCGAGCCATGATAGCAGAGACTTTACATGCCCACATTCTAGACAAGGAATCAATCACTACATTATCTTTCCCACGAGTATGGGTAATGCCAAAGTCATAATTTTGCAATCTGGCCACCCATCTACGTTGCTTAGGAGTAAGATTGGATTGAGATAAGAAATATTTGAGGACCCTATGGTCACTCTTCACTCTAAACCTAGTGCCATACAAGTAATGGTGCCATTTCTTTATGGCATGAAGAATAGTCAGCATTTCCTGATCATAGACATTCATTACCATCTCATTTTCAGCAAGTTTTCAACTTTCAAAAGCTATTATCCCATGTTCTTGCAGCAATACTACACCAATACCTTGCCATTTGGCATCACACAGAATGGTAAATTCCTTAGAGAAATCAAGGCAAACCAGCTAAAGTAAGCAAACCTTTCAATAGTTAAAACTTCTATCTACATTTGCATCCCAAAAAAATGCTTCTCTCTTCAACCTATCAGTGAGAGGAGCTGCAATAGTGGTGTTATGTTGAATAAATCTATAGTAGAATGAAGAGAAACCCAAGAATCCTCTCAAAGAGGTGGTATTTGCACGTGTAGGCCAATCTCTAACACATTGCACTTTCTTTGGATCAACTTACCTCATTGACAATGTGGCCCAAATACTCTACCTCAGTATGCATGAAGGAACATTTTGACTCCTTAGCAAAGAGTCTATGATGTCTAAGTACATCAAATACCTACCTCATGTGCAATAGATGAGCTTCCAATGAACGACTATAGATAAGAATGTCATAAAAAAATACCAACAAAAATCTAAATAAAAATGGCTGAAGTATTTTATTCATTAGGCTCTGAAAAGTGGCAAGTGTATTTGTCAAACCAAAGGGCATAGCCAAGAAGTGATAAAGCCCATGATTAGTCTTGAATGCTAGCTTAGTCTCATCCCCTTCACACATGCATATTTGATGGTAGCCAGATCTCAAATCAATCTTGTGAAATATTTAGCCCCTTTCAGCTCATCTAACAAGTCATCCACCCTAGGGATAGGGTATCTATTCTTCACGATGATCTTATTCAAATCTCCATAGTCTATGCACATTCTAAATGAGCCATATTTCTTTTTTACTAGCAAGACAGGTGATGCATAGGGAGATGAGCTAGGCTCTATGAAACCCATATCCTATAAATCCTTGACTTGCTTGGCCACTTCTTCTCTTTCACATTTGGACAACCTGTAAGGAGGCTTATTCACTGACTTTGAGTCTGGTTCCAAATCAATGGGATGGTCAACAGCTCTCTTGGAAGATAGTGCTATAGGTAGCTAAAACAAATCAATATAGTCATCAAGAAGAGTTTTAAAGAAGAATTATCTTACACATTGCTAGACTAATCTGTATTTTCCTTATTTAATTGCAATACAAAAATCTAAGAGCATTTCTTAAACTCTTTTTTAAAGTTGTTTGGCTATAATGAGCTACTATTCACTACTATTTTGGATTCCTTGCAAGCGAACAAGTTTTCTAGCACTGAAAATTTGCATATGTAGCAAAGAGAAATCCATAGAAATGATGCCCAAAGTCTTCAACCAATCACAACCCAACACAAAGTCTATTGGTCCCATGTCAAGTGCAATTAAGTCTACATTCTACCCACAATTTTTAGCAAGTTGAATATGTACAGTTGGGCATATTTGAGTACTAATTTCTTCGCTCCCATTGGCAACTTGCACCCTCAGTGGTTGGTGTAAATCAGTGCCAAAACATTTCAGCCTATCCATGACTACTCTATTTATGAAATTGTGTATGTTACCATTATCTACCAAGATAAACACATCTTTCCCATGAATCTTTCCTTGAAGATGAAGAGTATTAGGACTCTTTGATCTTGTCCAAGCAACCAAGGAGATAGTACAAATAGTGTTAGCAACATGTGAGTCATTCTTGTCACCCGTATCTACATGTACGTGATCACTAGGATCAAAAGGAAAGGTGTCTGCATGGTCAAAGAACTCTTCTTGCCCAGTTTCTTTATCAGCCTCATTATTTTCAACAGTGATTACAAAGGCACTTGCATCTTCATGGTCATCCTCTAAGTCTGCAAAGACCAACATACTTTGGACTCTTGTCTTTGCATTTCTATAAGCACATTTGGAAGCATGTTTAGCTATGTACTTTTCCCCACACTTGAAACAAAGCCCTTTTTCTTTCCTTTCTTTGTTCAAATCCATGGGAATGGACAGTTGACCACCAAAGGCTTAGACATTCTTGTTCTTGCTGTCCCGTTGTTTGTTCTCAGTCCTGCCATTTTTTACTACCCTAAAATTACTTATTTGCCTTGAGGCATTGAAGGTGGGATACGTGGGAACTCTAGGGGTGCTAAATGGCATATTTCCACAACCATAATTGGCCTTGCTTTACAAGTGCTCATTGTTGCTGTCCAAAAATGGAATGTGTAGGCCCTCTAGGCTACCCAAAAGATAGTTGAGACAAGCCTCTTTGCTATCCATATTGTGGATGAACTAAATTATCCCTACAATACTTACGGGAGTATCTTTCAGCCAATTCAATAGCCTTGAGCAAATCGGAAGGTGGCTGCACTGAAACATTAGCTGATAATTGAGGATCCAAGCCATATATATACTTATGCAGGTTTGCATCATCACTTATGGACTCAACATACATCATGAGATTAAGAAATTGATTTGTGTAGTCCTGAACTGTCAAGCCACGGTGCTCTAAGTTGTACCACGGTTGGGCAAGCTTCTCTTTCTCTATGGGGGACACAAAAACTTGAACGATAAGTGCTTTAAATGCATCCCAAGTATCAACTTGCTGATTTTTCCTCTTAATATACCGCCACCATGTATGAGAAAATCCTTCCAAGTGGATCGTGGCAAAGTGGATTTTTTTGCCATCATTTCTTGGCAAAATATCAAAGTAGTCTTCAAGATTTGAAAGCCATTCTTCCAATTCAGCTGGGGAAGAGGATTGACCATTAAATTTGGAGAAGATAATCTTATCTCTTAGCTATCGTTCATGATGAGTGGCTTGTCCAAACTGTCCCAATTGAAATTGATCATTTTGAGTGCCAAAAGTGGTACTATTATGAGAGTGATTCCTGCCAAAAGACTACTGAAACCTTATTGAAGGCATGGGGGCTAATGGAAGTTGAGAATTTCCCGTGATGTGTTTCCTAATGGGTCCTCTTGCCTATGAGAGGGCTCGCCAAGCTCAAAGATACTATTGGGAATGCCTATTCTTCCTAAAATGCCTTGTGAATTTGTATTGACTGATGGGAAGGTGGTTCTTTCAGCATCTACATGTGACCGATCTTCTTGCTCTTTTCCCTTCAATTGAATCTCCAACCACTTAGAAAAATTGGCATTAAGTTTGTCCATGGTGGCTCTCATTTGACACATTTCCTTCATCATCTCAGCATGATTTTTTCTGTTTGATGCTATGCCTACAACTAGAACCTCTTGTCTTTCCAAAATAGCCTCATGTCTTTGATTATGCCTTGTCTCATGCCTGCATAGAGTGTCATTAAGAGAAATGAGGCTTCCAATGTCATGAAGATACTCCTTGTAATCAATTTCATGTTTGTTCTCAGTCCTTGGTTCTCATGCATCCTTGATTTGTTGCTAAACATCTTCATTGGCCTTGGTTTTTCACCTCTTTCTTGCCATGGTTAGGTGCAATCCCATTAGACCACCTGTCACTATTATGCTCGTAACTTGAGCTAGGAAGCTCTAATTGACCTAATTTTTTGTTCACATCAAAGAAAAGGATTCCCTTTTTGAACTGAACATAAGCATACACTCCCAGGTTTTATACAAAAAATTCTGTAATAGGAAAAGTACTGATGTACTATGCAGTCCAACCCCCTGTCTACACTTGTAGGAGGCCGGTTTTAACCTGTAAGTATCTTGTAGGGTCCAACTAGAGCTCGAAAACTCATTAAGGCCCTTAGTATGAGCTGTGGGTACTCTGCAAGACCTGCACCTCAATTTTGGGAATAGGTATACTTTTGTAAATGCTAGCAAATTGCTTACAGCACCCTATAGGGGTAAAGAAAGGGATTGCAAGGAATCAACTTATCAATGCATGACTGAAAGGTCATTCCACATTGCATAATACATTTCCCAACCATCCAAATTCATTTTTTGCAACCTTATTCCAAAAGTGAGCACATTATAAACATCTCTTAGGATAATTTCCCCATGCATAGGCATCTCCCACACATTCCAAGCATCATATTCACTACTATTGACTACATTTGTATTCTCATGTCTGCAAATACATCCTTAGTAGTATTTTCCCATACATTTGCGGCCAATAATACATCCATACATTAGTAAATACATCTCATACATCAGTGCCAAGTAGTCAATGTCTTGGTTCTTCAAGAGAGTACATGCACCTAAAAGAAACTTCGGGCTCCAGATCACTGGAAGGTTGGCAAAGTTGCCCACAGGCCTCGGTTGTGCACCCCTTCAGGGTCTTTGATGGAAAGGGAGGGTCGCCCCTCTTTTGTCTTGCCACCTTACATGGCATCGGGCTTTTCCTCACTTGGAATATACATGGCAGACATTTATTAATTAAAGACCCAGCATGAGTGCATTTGGAAGTAGGAATTGAACCTTTTCATGAAATGCATGGAATGGAAAATTAAGATGAAGGGTAGGGGCTTACCAAGTAGTGACTCACTGCTAACTTACCCTTATACAATGGATTTTTTTAAAATATTCAAGTGGCTCAATCAAGAAACAACAACTCAATTGGTTATGGTAAGTAGAAACAATAATCCTCAATGAGTTTCAGCATGAATTTACCCATTCCAATGCAATAAAAGTGAGGCAAAATGACTATGAAGAGTTGGACAACAGACAAGCATCAAATATACCTCCTAATGCCTACTTGGGCTCTAGCATCCTCTCAAGCAATTGGTTATGGCTTAGCAAGAGGATGAATATGTTCCCATGGGAGGAATATGGAAGATAAATTGAATGTTAGTATGCTTGGGATAAGAAAAATCAGAAAATAGTATATTTTATTGTCAAATAAATCAAGAAAATGGAAAAAATAAGAGAAAAAATAGAAATATGTCTTGGAAAAATAGGGAAAAATATAATGATTGTTTGTGGATGTATGGAAGTGGAAAAGCATGAGGTTTGGCCTTAGTTTTCCCTATCTCTTTGTCAAATTTTGTGATTTATCGCTTTTATACATTAAAACATCACAAAATGAACCTCTACACCTATGCAACAAAAGCAATACCTAAACATAGGGGGTTGGCATGTTTGAATGGGTGATTTGCGTGTTGATTGTTGCTGATTTTCTAATGCATTTCATATCATAGGGTTCGTGGTATGTTAATTAAGAGGATAGTAGCACGAGTGTTATCTTGGTGCTATCCTTTCATCGCTGCAACAAGTTAGTAAATGCATTATAAAGCCTGGTTGTGCACCACATGTGTCTCTAATCTAAAATGATGTTTGAGCACTTTAGAATCATTCACTTTTTCATCTGCATGACGATCATGGTATCAGAATATAAAACTTGGATGCATAGCACCTGTTTTTAATGATGATGACCTACGTTTGAGTGTGAAAAGGCATCCTAAGCTGTAGGATAGACGTTGGTTTCTTGGGAAATTATCTAGTGAGGACACATGGTATATCTCCTAGAGACGTTTGAAATGAAAGAGTGGAGTTTATTTGTTTGTTTTATATGTTGAGCAGCGCATCAAGGGGCAAATCCCTGTGCGATATAGGAGAGCTGTAGTGGGGCCGCGGTGTTTCCACCGAGAGGTTGCCTCCCATGTATGTGATTATCGTGGTATTTATTGCCAATGTGTATGGGTTCTCCCTCTGTGGAGTTTATAGAAAGGGAAACTTTGGACTACAAAACTATAAAACTATAAAGGCATAGATTAGGCTTTAGGGCAGTTTGTCCTTTAGCAGCAGATTGAAGCTCCTGGCCCGCGAGGTCGTGAGGTGTGTTTGTCTGTCATGAGCATGAGGTCCCGGCTAGTGCCATAGCGAGTGCTGGCCCATGTTAGGTCCCATCAATGATGCGTCTGCCGAGAGCCGCCAACAAGTGGTGGTTCTCGAATCTAGGGTTTTTAGGGACCAAAAAGTTGGTTTATGTCCTCTAACAAGGACCGTCAAGCCGAAATACAAAAAGCAAAACGTGCTAAGAGGGCTAGACGACAGTTGGAGATTGTAAGTCACTATTCTCCTCAAAGGAGTAGCCCGATATGCATAAGAGGTAGTGGTCTTAGTACCCCAATTGCTGTAGATAGTCCTTTACGTGCAGGAGGAAGTGTAAGTTCTTCCTCTCTTCCACCAAGTCAACCCATTTCAAGTGGGGGTGTGATCCCATCAGTTCAAACTCCCATTGTCAATCCGATTGTCGTCATGGCACAACCCATTGCAATTCTTGCAGGGACGCCGAATCTGCCAGCTTTAGGAGTTCCTTTGCCCATTTTTAATGGGTTAGCCAAAGAAGATGCGGATTTTCACATTTGTGAATTTCAAAGACTTTATGCGGGTTTAGTACTTGGAGGCAATTTACCATTGATAAATTGAAGTCAAGGAATGCCTATGAATAACCCTAATGGGAGAGGAAGCATGGTTCAAAATGTACCTTTGCTGCCAGCTCCTCCCAGTGTGACTATGCCTATGGCTAGTTAGTTGGCTCCACCAAATGTTGGAGGATAAGTTTCGAACCCTAATATTGTTCCTATGAGTCAACAACCAATGCCCAATCAAATTGTTAGGCCAATGGAACGACTGATAGACGATCAAGGCTATGAGTCGAGTGCCTCTAATGTCCTTGGCGAAGTTAAGGATATGATGAAGCACTACACTGATATGATTTCTGAACAATATCGGCAAATAGCTGTTGACGTTAACTTCTTGAAGAAGCAGCAGAATCTGATAGGGAGTCGACGCCCTGAAGAGGGTGGTTCCTCAAGATTCAGTTGTAAGTGGTGTGGCGTACAACATTTCCCTAGAAACTATCCAAATGTTAAATGTGATATTTGTGGAAAGTCGGGCCATTTAGCCGCTACCTGTTGGAGTAAGATTAGTTCCCTCCAACGAGGGAGTAAACAACCAGGTCCAGTTAATCATAGAGCACAAGGTAATAACCTCCAGCAAAATGATGGACCAAGACAAATACTGCAAAGGGGAAAGACCACTATAGAAGAGTTGCCACAAGGCAATGGAGTTAGCCTTATTGAGGCTGTACACATCAATGGCGCTGAAACCTCTAACCTTCAAGCCATTACAAGAGGCCAAAAGGCTTAAGAGGGTGATAGAGATAATGTAAAACCGATCGAGGGAAACCCTAAGCAAGGGGATAAGGGGACACAAGTCCTGAATCATCCTAGCATGGAAGGGAGACCTCTAAGGCCTGTTGATAGAAAAGTTGATCTTAAGAAGGATGAGGAAGTGCCAAGAAAGAAGGAAAGAGCCAAAAAAGAAGCACCAAAACTGGTCCGAGACCAAAAGAAAGGATGGTGTAGCGAGAAAAGAGAGCTTTGGCTAACTATCATGATTTTGATTTAGCAAGTTCTCTTTGCAAAGTCAAACTAGATGTAAACCTCTTACAGTTTATTAAATTATCTCCAAGAGTACACAAGGAATTCAAGAAGATCCTGCGTATTGGGTATATTGTAGAACCTTTGGGCATAGCATGAGTAGAGGAAGATTGGTTTGATCATGCTGAAAAGAATTGCCCTAGGGTTCCAGCATACGTGGATGGAATATTAGTAGAGCATGCTATTGTAGACACTGGAACCTCCCTCAATATCATGAGTTCAGAGTTGATGGAGAGGTTGGGTCTAGGCATCCAAAAAGATAGCTCCACCCTCCTTAGAATGGCTGATGATAGTCTAAGGCAACCAGAAGGTTGCGTTACTAAAGTCCATGTTACAGTTGCAAGTGTAGAATGCTTCTTGGACTTTAGGGTGATAAGATTTGCAGGACGTCCTAGCTATCGAGTCTTGCTAGGTAAGCCTTGGATCTTAAGAACAGACTATCAAGTCGATATACCCGCCGGTCGAGTGGTTCTAGGTAGAGGTGCTAATCGAGTAATAGTCAATGCTTACCCTGAGTCTCCTCAGAGTGAGAGATCTCATTTATCCTCTATTGAATTAGAAATAGCAGATGATCCATTTGGTAGTGAGACATCATCCAGCGATGAATCTAAAGAGGGGTCCACTACAGAGGATATTTATCAGATAACTCTAAATAAGCTGATAGAGCCGCAAGATATGATAAGAGATGCGTATGTGATTGAGTTAGACCTTGGAACACCGAATGATTCACGGCCAATTAAATTAGGTTCCATGCTTAATTCAGCCGAAAGGGAGGACTATGTGTCCTTGATTCAAGAATTCCGTGACATCTTTGCTTGGAGTTATGATGAGCCGAGAGGCATTCCTCCCAGCCTGGCTATTCATACTATTCCTGTAAAAGAAGGCTGTCATCCTATGCGTCAGAAGGTAAGACGTATGCCTTTTGAATTGAGGGACGGGTTGTTTGAGGAGTTATAGAACTTATGGAAAGCTAGTTTAATCTTCCCTATACAACACACAGAATGGTGTTCACCAGTTTGTCATCAGGAAGAAGAAAAACAACCAGATCCGACTATGTGTAGATTTTAAAGAGCTGAATAAGCAGACAGTTAAGGATTACTACCCGTTGCCATTTATTGACTAGATTTTGGATCAATTAGCGGGTAGGGAAATATATTCGTTTATGGATTGCTTTGCATGATACAACCAGATGGCAATTACAGAAGAGAACAAGTTGAAAATGACTTTCATTACTATCTTTGGTACTTTTGCGTACCATGTGATGGCCTTTGGTTTGTGCAATGCACCTAGATCATGGCAACGAACAACAGACAAGACCTTTGATGACATCTCCCCAGATGAGTTGAAAGTATTTATCGATGACCTAGGGGCAGCCACTGTAAGGGAAAGGATGTTGATTATTTTAAGAAAGTGCTTTGAGCACTGCAGACAATTTTGTATCTCTCTTAATCCACGGAAGTGTATCTTTGGAGTGCCTTATGGGCTATTGCTAGGCCATGTGGTTAGTTCAGTAGGAATCGCAACAACTGGCCCTGAAAAGATCAAGGTTATGGTTGCTATGAGTCCACCACGCACTCCGAAAAAGTACATAGCTTTCTGTCATTGATAGGGTACTATCAGAGGTTTATAAATGCCTTGGCAGAAAGGACGTTGCCACTAACGAACTTATTATCCTTCAGCTATCTATTTTTTTGGACCGACCCTTGTAAGGTAGCTTTCGAGGATGTGAAATAGGAGCTAGTAAAAGCACCCATTTTAAAAGCACCTAAAAGAGGCGAGGTATTTTATATATATTCAGCAACCACCATGCATAGTATCAGCTACTGTTTAGCCCAAATTTGGGAGGAAAAGTGGTATCATTCGATAGCTTTTTCTAGTCGAAAATTGGGCATATCAGAAAATTAACTACACCTACATGGAGAAGTTGTGCCTTGTGATGGTCTTTGCGACTAAAAAATTTAGGCACTACATCCTCTATGAGAATGTATTTTTCTATACGAAGGCGGAAGGGCTTAGATTGCTTCTGACCAAGCTACAACCGCCTGATCGTCTGGCAAAGTGGTTAATTACTTTGCAGGAGTTCGAGTATGAGATTAAGAGTAAGCCACTGAGGTTACAGGGGATTGTGGAATGCCTTGTGGATTTCGGGGAGCCGAAAGAGACTTTGGCTAAAGGAAGTGATATTGAAGAAATGTTTAAAATAGATACAGCTTCTATCCCATCTTGGTATGTTGCTATCACGCATTATCTATCAACAGGAGAGACTGGAGCTGGTTTATCAAAATCAGAAAAGAGGAAAATCAGACAACAGGCTTTGAAGTTTTCTTTGAGCGCAGGAACACTATATCAGCAGGGTGTTGATGATATCTATCGCCGATGTGTGATGCCTGACGAGGTTCCTTTCATCTTGGAAGAGTGCCATGACTCTACGTGTGGAGGGCACTTTGCTGGACGGTTGACGGCACAGAAAGCTTTAAGAGCTGTATATTGGTGGCCGTCCATCTTCCAGGATTCCTTTGAGTATGTTAAGAGATGTGATACCTGTCAAAGACATGACAGCAGAGAGAATAGGAAATGCCCACTTACGCCTATTATGGCTATCCTTCCATTTGAGAAGTGGGGCATTGACTTTGTGGGTCCTATCACCCCATCATCTACTACTCAGAAGAGGTACATTATAGTAGGAACTGATTATTTTACAAAACGGTTAGAAGCATGGGCGACGAGGCAGGACAATGCAAAAGAGACTGCAAGTTTTCTTTTAGAGTAGATTATCTGCCGTTTCGGTCCACCGAAGGAACTAGTGTCGGACCGTGGAACTCACTTTTTGAATAAACTGATCAAAAGCCTGACTGAAGCTTGGCAAATCAAGCATAATAAAACGACCCCCTATAATCCGCAAGCAAATGGGCAAGTCGAAAGTACTAATAAGCAGCTTGTGGGTATCTTGTCTAAAATAGTCTCTGAGAAGAAACGAGATTGGGACAGGAAGTTGTATGTAGCAGTATTGGCATATAATACAACGTTCAAGCAAGCTACCGACCACACTCCATTTAAATTAGTTTATGGGGAAGAGTGTGTTACCCCTCGAAATCGAGTTGCCAACCATACGGTTTGCAATTAACCATTCTTCGGGAGATGAGGATTCACTCTTTGAACGTTTCACGACCATAGCCCACCTGGATGAACTGAAATTGCAGAGCTTATTACACCAGGAGGTAGCTAAACATCGGATGAAGCAGTTGCATGACCTTGAAGCAAAGAAGTATACCTTTAAAAAAGGGCAATTAGTTCTGTACTATGATGCGCGTAGGGAAGCCGGTGTCAAGATTGTGGGAGAGAAGGAAGGAGTCTCACTTGTAGCTTTCTTGCTTGCACAATGGGGGAATACACACAAGGGTGGAGGCTGAAAACAGTTTTCCTCTTCTTAGTTTGTGTAAGCCAAAAGAACTCAAGTACAAAGAAATAGAAGAACCCTATATATGGGTCTCAAACCGAACTCAACTAACTAAGGTGGCATACTAACTGAGCCATGAACTAGAGTAGATAAGGATAGCTGTCATCTAGCTATTATTCATGGGCGGTGTACCAACCGCATCTGCAACTGACACGTCGGTGACATAAATGCACAACTGTCACCCTGGCATATCACAAGTGGAGCTCGATATCTCAACACTCCCCCTCAAGCTCAATCCCAATTCCTGCACACCAAGCAGGTCTCTGAACTTGCGCAGCTTCTCTGCGCCCAATGCCTTTGTGAATATGTCAGCTATCTGATCCTCTGTGCTGACATAAACTAGATCAATAAGACCTAGTAAGACCCTCTCTCGCACATAGTGATAATGCACCTCAATGTGCTTTGTTCTAGCATGATAGACTGGGTTATTTGCCAAGTGTATACTACTCATGTTGTCACAATAAATGACAACTGGCCCATCTGTAGACTGATGCATATCATAAAGTAGCTTATGCAACCAAGCTACCTCACATGCAGCCATTGCTGCATCCCTGTACTCAGCCTTTGTGCTTGACAAGGCAACTGTAGGCTGTTTCTTGCTGCTCCAAGTGATTGCAGCACTCCCAAAAGAGAACACATATCCACTGGTAGATCGTCTATCAGAAATACTACCAGCCCAATCAACATCAGTGTATCCATGCAACTGTATCTGAACCCCAGTCTCATAAAATAGTCCATACTGCAATGTGGACTTCACATACCTGAGTATGCGTCTAGCCGCATCCAAATGCAGTTTCCTTGGAGCCTGCATAAACTGACTTACCAATCCAACAGCATAGCTCAAATTTGGCCTGGTAATAGTCATATAAATCAAGCTTCCTACTATGCGTCTGTACATAGTAGGGTCTTCCAGAAGCTCACCTGCATCTGTGCTCAACTTCACATTCTGCTCCAAAGGAACTGAAATAGGCTTACAGCCTGTCATCCCATATTTGGACAGCATGTCCAATCCATACTGCCTCTGCAAGAGCTGTATCCCACTTGGTGATCTAATCACCTCAATGCCCAAGAAATAACGCAGCTCTCCCAAATCCTTCATCTCAAACTTCTACTTCAATAGCATTTTCACATGAAGGATATCTTCATCACTGTCACCTGTCATAATCAAATCATCAACATAAATGACAAGTAGCATAATACCTTTCTCTGTTTTTCTCACATAAAGTGAGAAATCTGCCTTGGAAATCTGAAAGCCAATAGTGACAAGATACTATCCTATCTTGTCAGACCATGCTCTAGGTGCTTGCTTCAAGCCATACAATGCTTTCTTCAACCTGCAAACAAACTCAGGATGAATATCATGCACATAACTTGGTGGCTGCTCCATATAGACCTCTTCTTGCAAATCACCATGCAAGTAAGCTAGAATTGGATGACAGCTACATCCATCATGTGGATGCCTGTGACACGTCCCATGGCACTTGGGACAAATTGGATACCTTATTTGGTGCACAGTCAAAGTCGTCTAAGTATGGTCTATTGATTGAATTTTTCCGACTTGATATGAAGCCTCATACATCCCTGGCATCCCATTTGAACTACATGGAAAGCGTGCTTACTCAACTTGCATGGATAAAGCTAAAAATGGATGAAGATGTTTGTATTGGTGTCTTGTTAAAAAGTCTGCCTCCTGCCTATGATAATGTATCAACCACTCTAACCAATATGCCTGATCCTCAACTTGTTGATATTAAAGCCTCTCTACTAGAGGAAGAAAAGAAACTTAAAAGCAAAGAAGAGCCTCGCGCTTCAAAGGATGAACAAATGTTATATGTAAACAACAGATACAAAGGTAAAAAGGAACCGCTCTTTTGTGACTTCTGCAAAAGGACCAGACACACTGAGAAGTTCTGTCATGCTAGGAAGAGGTCCCAAAAGGCCTATCTTGCAGCTGTGAAAGAAGAAGAAGACCATGGACCAAAAGATGAAGATGAAGGTGAAGATGAAGACCACCAAGATCGGAAGGACAAGCCTCATCAGTCCTTCTACTCTCATTACTCTGATAGGCTATTTTAAAAGCCTTGTATTTCCTTGCCCTAATGCTTCTTGTCATAAGCTTTGTAAACTCCTCATGTAACTTGGCATTACAATCCCTGTACACTTTGTGAGGCCCCTGTTACAGCCTCTGGATGTCCATCATGTTTTGGTGCCCACACTTAGCCTTTTCAGCCTCTAGTGTCTACCATGTTTGTGGTGTGCCCACACTTTGCAAGTGGTTCTCATTACAGCCTCTACACACTTTGTGCCTTTCTAGTTGTGATTGAGGAGGAGTGTTGAGATTCAGCAATCACACTCACTGACAGCCTCTTTGTATGGAGCTTCAGGGCCAAGGACATGCAGGCTTACCTATCCCATATGCACAGTGGTGCCTACTGTAGTTTCCTACTTTCCTATAAAGCATTGTACTTGCTTCCTTTTCTTAATGCAGTGATAGTACTCTTTTCTTATCAGTAAAGTGTTAGTGTCATTGTCCACATCCACAAGATTGTGTTTATGAGTCCAAGTCTCAATCTTGGAACCTAATTCACTTGTGTAACAAAGAGTGTCTTTGTCTCCTCCATCATGAGTTTACTCTTCTCCTTTCATCCACCATAACTATATGCCATGCTCTAGATCCATGTACTTTCACAAAACTGCTGGTCAAGGTTATGGTCAGGTCCTGATTAGGTTTTTTATGGTATTATGGTTTGTTTATGTGATACGATTACGGGTACGGTTTGTAGTTTTTTCTCTTTTTTACCTGATACAAGATTTTGGGTGTCTGCTTGTTGCATCGCATGAAGTTTTTGGTCGCATATGTGTAGAGGTCATGCCAAATTTTTTCTAGGATGTGGGTTGTTTGGGATGGTAAACTGGTTAGCTATGTCTATATGTGTGTGTCCTTCTTTTGATTGATTTCTTTTTTATAGTTATTTTGGTTGTTTTGCACGCATTCTTTGTGATTGTCTGTGTTTTGTGGTGTGTGAGTTTTCCATATGAATGGTGCCTCACACTCCTCCTCCTATCCAATATGTCCCGTTGATCAGTAGGGATTATTCTTCCCTATTGGCTTTTGAGCCTATAGCGAAAGCAGGACTTGCAACTTTCGTGGCTACTTCATTCCCATTGATTCCAGATGATCCATCCCTGTGTGATGAGTTTCTTGCATCATACAGTAAGAAGTCGGGTTTGGTTCATGGTGCTTCCATGGCATTGACACCCCGAGGGTTAGGGAAGGCTTTGTCTCTTCCCTACAAAGGAGAGCCCTTTGTTACAGTAGACAATTATTCTCCAACGTTGAGATTTTCAAGCTGTTACAGAAGCAGACCAAGGAGATTTTGGATGTCAAGAAAGTGATAAACACTTTAGGAGTATCTTTTTCGATGATCACTGATCCTCTTTGGAAGTTAGTCTGCCAGTTCCTCCAAGACAGGTTTATGCCTGCCAAAACACCATCCCATTATTTGTCCAAGGAACTCTTCACAGCTTCCAGGATGGTGTTAAAAGGGGTGGCCATTGATTGGAGTACTTACCTGCTTACAAAGATGGACCAACATTTTGTCAAAGTGACCAGAGGGAATGTCACAAATGTCACCTATGGTTCCTACCTATATGCTTTCTTGACGTACTTAGGCCTTAATAAGGTTGTGCTACCACCTCCTCCATCTAATCCAGTACCTCCCCCTCCACCTTCAGAAGAGTCAGAACCTATTGATATAGAGGATCTTGATTCCCCTCCTCCATTGGTCATTCAATAGAAGCGCTTGAAGCATGTGGCAAATAAAACTCCCTCAATCCTTCCTTCAGTCACAATTCCTGCTACATCTGGCAGTGATCTCCCTACCTACCTTACATGCAATAATTTGTTCAGGGCACATAGAGAGGGTTCTTTGGAAATATCAGTCCCTTCACTGAACAGTTTAGTATCAGGAGATGCTATTCCATTCCTTTGTAATGACATCCAGAGTTCGATTGAACTCTCAATGATAGCTTGTGTTCAACAGCTATATGCTTCTTTCTATGAAGAACTGATGCAGTCGAAAGACCAGTTGCATAAGGCAACTATAGAGTTAGCCTTTGCTAATGACACTCTTGCAGATCTGTTTAAGCAGATGGAGCAGCAAACCCAAACGATTGGGACCCAGAGACAAGAAATATCTTCTTTGAAGATTTAGTTAATAGAAGCTCAGTCAGAGGTCACTAGAGTCTTGAAGGAGAAAGAGAGGATGTCCAAAGAAGCTCAAGAGTTTCAGACTCTTTTAGATGCAAAACTGTCAGCTTTACAGACTGCTCATAATAAAAAGGAATCACAAGCTTCCCAGATTAAGCAGTTGCAGGACCAACTGGCATAGTCACGGTCCGTTTCTCCAATCCCCAATGTTCCTATTATTCCTTCTATCTCTAAGCAGAACTTGGCAGTTCTCTAGAGACAGGCCACATTGTGTCCATTGTTTCAAGATAAAGTGGAAAGATTGCAATCCAGGATGGATTTGTTATGGTCTACATTTGAGCACTTTCAAGAATATGTTCCTTTGGACCATTCTTTCTTTGTCCACTATCAGTTGCAAAAGTTGGCCTTCTATATGAAGCTTTCAACGATGGATCTTCCTCTTCCAGAGGATGGTTGGAATGGGGCTTGGTCTTCTGATTTGCTGACAGAAGTGGTCCGTATGGTTTTTGCCCTTAGTTGGTTAGTGAGTACGAAGGATTTGATCAGCAAATTCCGAGAAGAAGAGGATGGAGCTTGACTGATTCTTGCACATGACCCACAGATTAACTCGCCAATAATTCTAGGGGATTGGACAACTGCTAGTCAAGCATACCAGAATTACCTCCATTTTGCTCACCAATATTCACAATCTCTAGATCCTTCAGTGAGATTGACAGCTCATTTTGCTTGGTATCTAGCATATATGCATAGGCATTCCCATAACGATCAAAAGGCCATTCCAAAGCTTTATATGAGTGTCAATGTGAACATTGACTCCCAACAGTTGGATGTCTTATATTTTCATGCCCTATATCTCCCTAGTAGATACCTTGTTTTGCTAGAAAGGATGTGCTACCTGTAGTTCTTTCAAAATCCTCCAAAGACATTTGTGGATGAGTCCTTCTCCATGGATCGTTTTCGAAACCACCAAGCCTTCAAAAGGGATAACCTTCATTGATGCCTTTGCAATGTATTTTGGATGATTATTAATGATATATATCTCTCTTTTTGGAGGTTTCAGATGGTTGTGTTAGTGTTTATGTGTGTGTTGTAATATTTGTATGTGATGAGTTCATGCTGATTGAGAATAATTTGTTCAAGAGCTCTTTTCAAACTATTGATGGTGGATGGAAAGCCTATGGTGGAAAGCTGAAGAAAAACCTCTTATATCCTTTACAAATTTGTTATGACTTTTAAATAATTATCAGATGAGTTATTGAATAACGAAGTTTTCCTTTAAAAGTATTTTTTTAGAGATACAGGTAATAAGTTGGGGTCGTGGTTTGGCAAGATTATTGAAGATACTGAAGAAGAAAAAATTGAGCTCTTTAGTGAACTTATATTCTTCTTTTCCTTAGCTCGTGAGGACGCTTCCTTTCTAAGTGTAGGGATGTGTTGAGAGTGGAAAAAGACTGAATTTTTGACTGATTTTTGTTGATTTTGAGGTCTAAATGATTGATTTTTGATGGATTTAGAGTGATGTATGGTTGTTAATGGAAGTGTTTGAGAGTGTTTTGGATGATATTGATTATGTTTTAGAATTTCATGATGATTTTCAGTAGAGATATGAAGCTCTATGATGTTTTGATAGGTTCTAGTGAGGTTCTGATTGGTTTTGTATACCTTCTGTATAGCTTTTGTTTTGTTCTGATTTTATTCTATATGAAGCATGGATTGATGATTGATGAAGATTGAGATCTTTTGGAAGCCTATTGAATAGTTTTTGATAGTTTGGAATGGTTTTAGTATGGGTTATGAGGTTCTGATGACCTTCTGTAACCCTCTGTAAACCTTCTGTAGAGCCTCTGTCTCTGCTTTGTCTTTGCTCTATAACTGTTCTATATCTGCTCTGGTACTGTACTGTACTGTTCTGTAGATCTTCTGTAAGCGTTTTGTAGAATGTATGTGTGACTTTGGAAAAGTTTTCTAACTTTTGTAAAGGATGAATCTAAGTTCAAAAGAGCTAAAACAAATGAAAGAAGCAGTTGCTGAAGACTGAAGAGAAGACTGGAGTGACAGTGACAGTAGTGAGCTATGAAGAGACACTGTAGTGGCTCTGGTGCCTCTTCACATCAGACATACCTCTTGGGAGGTGCATCCACGACCTAAGAAAGATTATTAAGAGTTATTATGAGAGTATTGTAGTGAGGATATGATGTACTATTGATAGAGAGAGAGAGAGAGAGCCAGAGATAGAAAAATCTATCAAAACAAGGTATCTGTATATGAGAGATTGAGAGAGAGAACTATGAAGACATTGAAGATGAATATTATGTGATTGATTTCCATTAAAAAATGGTGTATTCTTTTGTATTCTTTGTTCTATTGATGGATTCTATGAAGATGTTGAAGATTATGGTTGATTCTATCAAATCCGTGGGGAGATATCTACTATGATGCTACGTGAAGATTTGCTGTTTTCTTTGTTTTGGTCATCAAGAAAATGAAATAAAAGCTTGTTGATGTTACAAGATAGATTTTCTTGCAGTGGAATCCCCTTTTCCTTGGTGTTCCTCTTGGGGCTCCACAAGGGTGGGTTCGCATGGCTGGCTCGAGGATGTCCTGTTAAGGGTGCATTCACATGGGATGTGGATTCATATGGCATGGGCAAGAATTAATCCGTACACTTTTGATCATGGCATGCTCGTGTAAGTTGGACTGTTTTGTATAGTAGAAAAAGAATATTCCCATAGTGTTTTGTTTCAATTCTAAATTAAAATGTTATAGCTCATCTTGAAGAGCTATTTTTAAGCTTCATTTTGAGTAAGTAATTTCTTGATTTTGATATTGTGGTAAAATTATAGCCATTTTTGTGATAGAGAATCTATTTGGATTGCACTTTGACAGCGAGTAGAAATGGTTGGAAATAAGGAAAAGAACAAATCTAATGATAATGTCCAGCAACAAATTAAAGACGCATGTGAAGCAATATGTGAGCCACATCATAATGAAGAAGAATCATATGAATATGGTATATATAGCATGTTAAATGCTACACTTTGTCAGCATGAGACTATGCCTTCTATCACATATAATGATCTTGTTGCATAGTTGGTTCACATGGTGCAGAAAATGGTTTAGTCAAACATTCAAACCAAGGAAACTATGGAGAACATGGCCCAATCCACTAAGGACTCCTTAGAGAAATTTGCCTCTTCCACTAAAGAATCATTAGATAAACTTATTGCTTAGATTTCCATGCTAGGCGGCAGCAAAAATGACAGAAAAAGAGAGTAGAGACAAGCAATCATTTCAGCCTTTGAATCCTAACCCATTGGAAAGAAGGGTATTACACATACCACTTATGAGATTGGGGAGACTTCTTATAGGGATGATGAGGCAATTTTGAGCATTCATGCATCCAACCCTCCTCCAAGTGCTAGAAGTTAGCCACTTATTCCTCAAGGGAATTTTCAAACTAATTATCATAAGAGTGCTCCTAATCTTTTAGATCCAATTGGTAGCTATATGGACAAGTATCCCTAAGCATCAAATGGGTAGTAAGAGATCATAGGCTACTGTGAGAAGAAGCTTTGCTCTTGATCTAGCATTGAGTACTCAATCAAATGGAGATCTTTGCCACTAGAGAAGCTTCTTGAATGCTTGATTCTAATTTGGATGAGTTTTCATACTTATAGAATGCATTAGTGGTGGCTGAAGCATAGCTATAGAGATGAGCTAGTTATGGTGCAAATTGGACCTAGACAATAATATGTTTTATAATTGTTTTTACTTTACCTAAAATTTTAAAAACATATCACCTACATAGGGTCAAATTACTCTTTAATATCTCTATTTTGACATGTGGCACATTCCATTTGGATAATTCTACTAGGAGTTATGGCAATTTTCATCTAGTAGGGTCTATTCTTCCAATAAGCTATCTATTCAGTAAAAGGACTTTCTCTTGAAGATCTAAAGTCTCAAATTCTCTTTTGAAGATATCTAGATTATGTATATGGCAGAGGCTTCTCTTTGTGTCTTTATTTTAGTTAGAAGATTCCATTTTCTTTATTCATTTTTCATCATTTGTATAGCTGAAAATAGAGTAGTGATGTGTTCTATCCTCGTTCTATCCATCCTTATTAGCAATTATAATTTTCTTTTTGTGGGGAAAACCTTCAGGAAGGGATGGACTATAGAAAGTTGAGAAGACATGTTATTTGAGAGGGTTTTATTAATAATACCTTATCACACTGACACATGTATAAAATGTGTGAGGCATGTAATTTTGATTGCTTTTACAAATAATACAATTATTGTGTCTCATCTCACCTCCTCGTTAACAACGTTCATAGCTTCTCTCTCTTCTCTTCTATCTTTCTAGTCTTTCTCTCAACTTGTCACTTATTCTCTCTCCTCTTTTCTCTCATATCTTAGTCCTCTTCTTGATAATTTTGTGTGCGTAAACACATTTTGATATTCTATTTTCATATGTGAAAGTGTACTTTAGTAATCTATGCACATGAATGCACTTTAATAGGATAACAAATAATTAAGCTAATTCTTTTCGAAAAAGGACTATGAAAGAATGAAATTTGTGCATTTTTCCTTTTCATTAAATTTTAAAAAAATCATCTACAAAAATATTATTTTTTGGGATATAAACTTCAAGCTACATAAAAAAGATTATTATATTCTCTAATCACTATCTAATGTTTTGAATAAACAAACTATTTAGATGTTTAATAAAAAGTTTAAAAATTGTCTATTAATTTTTACATAAAATTTAAGTTTTATTTATTTTTAAATATTTTAATAATTTTAAGTATTTTTTAAATTGTAGTCTCTTTTTAACTATGGATTAATTTATTATTTGAGATAGTTTTTATGAATACAATTTAAATAACATAATTTATTTATGAAAATAAAATAAAATAGTATACCTTGACCACATTTTTGGCATCATGATTGATGTCTCCCTGCATCAATATACTTGTGTGGGGCCATAGTAGATGAAAATAGCAATAGAAAAGAAAGGATTTCAGGTAGGGTATCAATGCATGAATTGTTGCTAGCTCCTTGTTTTTTTGTAGAGCTTTCTTGTCTTTCATAGATTATTTTAGTTGACTCTTACACATACTTTCTCAAGAGTACTCTCTCCATCATTGTGAGTTGAAAATGAGAAGGGGGACCCTCCTTTAAATTGTTTTTTTTTTTTTGGAGGGGAAAGAGAGAGAGAAAGAGAGGGGGAGGGTTTTCATATTTTTAAGAGGATTTAGCAAGGAGGAGCTATTTTTCTTTTATTCTCTAAGGAGTTTTTCATTTTTAATTCAAGTTTAGAAGAAAGAAAAATATTAATCAAGTTAGTGCAAATTTTTACACTTAATTTTTTTCATTTTCTTTAGAAAAAAGAGAGGGGGTTTTAATTTTATTATAATAAATAAGAGGGAGGGGGGACTTTCTAAGATTATAATTATTTGTGTATATGTACATATATATTTTTTCTAAAAAAGGAGGGAGAAGAGGGGAATATGTGGGGCTCATCGAAGGAGGGAAGGAATGGTAGGATCCATAGGAAAGGGGGAGGGGGGTGGATTGCCTGCACATTGCGAGAAGCTTATCAAGAAAAGTGTATTTTAATAATTTAAAAAATACTCAATAATATATATATATATATATATATATATATATGTATGTATGTATGTATGTATGTATGTATGTATGTATGTATGTATGTATATATATATATAAATTTAAAATCTAAAAATTTAATTATAAGTTTAAAATTTTAATGATTAATAAAAATAATTTGAAAAAATATATCGAATTCATGTTTAAAAAATAAATATAAAAATATAAAATAAATTATTTTGATTTAGAAGAAATATAATTAAATCACAAAAAAATATTTCAATTTGGTTGAGTACTAATTAACTTAGTTTAAGTTATTATTACAAGGATATATGAATAAAAATAGATGTACATACTCTATGGATAAGTTATCAAGGGTGAGAATAGGGCAGAATTGTGTGTATTTGACCAAGAAAATTGGGTATGCTACATTCTCTTTTCCTTATAGAAATTAAGATATTCTCATCTTGAGAGAAACTTGAGTGTTTTTTTTGGAGAATGGATTCCTCAATTTGGGTTGCATATCCTTCTAAAAAGTCCTTCCATTGGATTATGTATTCTTATATGGTACAATTATTCAAAGGTGTTCTTTTTCAAATTTCCAGGTTTCTCTTAAGTTGGACTTCAAGGATCACTTGGGTTAATATTACAACTTGCTCATTGTCAAGGTTAGGATTGGGAATATAAGATTTTAGTAAGCTTATGTGGAATACATTGTGGATCTTTAGATTAGAAGGTAGGGCTAGCTTGTATGCTTGTGTTCCAATGCATTTTATGGTTTTATATGGCCCACAATATCTTGGACTAAGCTTCTTGAATTTCCCAAAAGATAAGGAACTTTTCTTGGGCCGAAACCTTATGAAGACCATATCACTTTCTTTAAAGATTCAATTTGTCACACGACAAGTATTCAATCTACCTTTTTGGTTCCTTGTTGTAGTAATCCCTCAAAATATCCTCCAAAACTTGATTCACTCTTTTAGCTTGTCCGTTGATTTTGGGTGATATGCCATAGCTTAGTCCTAATGGCTTGAAAAATACTAGTCCAAAATTTGGAGGTAAAAAGAGTGTCATGATTGCTAATGATTATTTTTGGGAGCCCATGTAGTCGAAATATTTCTTTGCTGAAGATTCTAATGCTTCATCCAATAAAGTATCGGGATGACTCCATTCCAAGTATTATTCAAAAATTACTATTTATGTCCTCTAAATTTCTTTGATCCCACCATAAAAGTGGGAGCCTCTAATCCCAGCATAAAGGTGGCACCATTAAGGTGGGAACCTCTAAAAGGATACTAGATGGCATGCAAGATTAGGTCAAGGATACTAGGATAGCATGAGCCACCTTGGTAAGCATATCCATGATCACCAAGATGGAATCGTATCCTCCTTGTATAGTGGGAGGGTCCACTATAAAATCTATGCTAATACATTTCCATTTCATGTGAGGGATATTAAGGAGGTGTAATTTGCTAGGGAAGTTTTCCCTTTCAGCCTTGATCCTTTGATAGCTCACACATTGGGTTACATATCTAAGGATATCAGCTTTCATTCCTGGCCAATTATAGCTTGTTTTAATTGCATTTAGAGTTTTGGTATAATCTAGATATCTGTTCATAGAGATTTACAAGCTTCCCACAAAATTTTCTTCTTTACCTCACAACTTTGGGTACATAAAGCCTTTGCTAATGATATAGTAGCCCATCTTGGATGATATAGTTCTTGCATGATTTTGATCCACCTTTTTTACCTCATGTTGAGATCTAGTTGAGTGAAGATCCATGTTAAGCTTTTATGATTGATGATGAGAATGAATTTGCAACCAAGTAGATAGTGGCATTGAACCGCACCCATTATTTCCTCTTTTAATTTTCCTAGTGACTTTGCAAAAATTTCTACTACTTTACCCTCATCTAAAGGGGATTAAGTCTGAGGCATAGAAGGCATGCATGTCTGCATCATATATGCCAGGATTGAGGTATATGGATTTAGAGATACACTTGCCACATTGGAATTTGTCATTGTAGATGGATTAAAGGGAATGGTCACATAAGACACGTTCTTAGGCACCCCACTTGAACTACTGCCAGGGTATTCCATTCGAGGTTCTTTGAATAGATCCTTCTATCATTGTTGGCTGAGTTGCACTTCTTCCCACCATCTAGCATATGTTTTAGCATCCACCAACGTAGTTGGCCTTTGTAGGCTAACATGCTGATGGACTTCAGGATTAAGTCCATCGATAAATTTACCCTTTTGTGTAAGCTCATCAGGAGCTGGAGAGTTTGAGAGTGTGGATGACTAATAAAAGCTCTAGACTATGCACAACATAATTCTTCTCATAAGGCTTGAGTTTTCAAGAATAATCGGGGCTATGGGTTGGACTTCTTGAAAAAGCACACAACCCACTGCATATAATGCTAGCATCGATGACAAATTAAAATTCTTGAAGAGAAGTCAGAGAGCTTTAATATTAGAGCAGTAGTGAGATATGTCTTTAGTATGTCAAAGCTCTTCTACTTTATAGGCCTCCACACTTTCTTGGTTTGTTTCTTGATGAGTTCAGTCAAGGGGGTGGCAGGGTATAATCCTTGATGAAAGTACAATACCATCTTGTGAGGGCCCAAGAATCCAAGGATTTCTTGAACAGTCAATGGCAGCCAATCCTCGACATCTTTCACCTTAGTTGGGTCAATTGAGATTGCCATGCAACTAAGACAATGAAATCTAGGTACTTGATCCTCTTTTTGAAGAAGGAATATTTTATTCGCTTTGCATAAAGATTATTGGCTCTTAAGGTTTCAAGGATGACTCAGAGGTGATTTTGGTGTGCAAATTGGATGATGGATGTGTACGTAGCGAGTGCCGGAAGGTCCTCAAGAACAAAAGAACTCTACTAAAGCTCATAAAAAAAGAAAAAAGATTTGCACGACATGAAGAAAAGAGACAAATTGGGTACAATCTCCCCCCATGCCTTGTGTGAGAGCTTCACAAGGCATGTATTTATAAATTTATTCATCTCAAAGCTAAAAAATAGCCCAATTTTACAATTAGCATGCTTTGGCTTTTGTGTTTGCTAGCGATTGGGCATCCCAAAAGTCGGGCTCTGTCCAAATATAATGTCCAATAATGAAATATTTAAACAGTGTGCCCATGCGCATATAAAATAATAAATATTTATCAAGTGCTTCAATAAATAAGAATGCCTAAATAAATATTAGCACCACGCCTTTAATGGTAAGATGCGCATCCATAAAAAATGATAATTTCTTCTAGATAATGTGAATACATGCTATCACCCAGTGCTTCCCAACACCACCGCTGCCTGCTCTACACATCAACTGAAGCATTCACAATTGTTAGAAAATAAACGAGTGCACTCTAAACTCATAAACGTCCATTAATTTAAATATGTATTTTGCAGAATCACCCACCATGGAATCACCCATATGTATATTAAATTAATCTAATGCTCAAAAAGGACAAGCGTCCCCGTCAACTTCTCGCACAAGGAATCCACCTTGTGTACGAGCCCCGATAAATAAATATAGTTTTACAGAATCCACTGCAAAACCTCACGGAATCGATTATGAAAAATAATTAAAACTCATGGAATCCACTATGGTCTCATGGAATCCATAGTGGAATATGCCTCCTGGCATCATACCCTCGGGGTGGGATAGCAATTGTCTTGAATTGCTATCAGTTGAATGTGGAGCGAGCAGTGAGGGATAAACACTTAGGTCGCGGGTGTGCATCCATTGGGCCTCTTCAATAGGATGATTTTTAAACTTAACCGAATATCTAGAATATCTACGGTCTATTCTAGTAGTCATAAAGTTAGTATCTATAATAGTTTCAGGTTCAAGTATTTCGGTTTCTTCTTCTAACAAAGGCGGGTTTTCATAGACAGGGTGGACAGGTAATTTGTCTCTAAAAGGTCGTAGTAAACTGATATGAAAAGCATTATGAATTTTCCAATGTGGTGGTAGTTCTAATTTGAATGCATTATCATTGATTTTGTAAATGATTTTGAAAGGTCCATAAAATCTAGGGGCTAACTTAACAACAGGGTGTTTCTCAACACTTTGTAATATTCTCTTTTCAATACGTAACCAAACATATTCGTCAACATTGAAACTCATGGCTTTTGTTTTCTTGTTAGCTTGTCTAGGGTATGATTGTTGGGCTTTCACAATCATATCCTTAACTTCAACAAAAATAGTAGCACGTGTATTGGCAATATCATCAATAGCTTTAACTTTGTTGGATAATGATGTAACAGGTGTAGGCAATCTATGTCCATAAATTATTTCAAAAGGTGTTTTTTGTGTAGCTGTGTGTAGTGTATTATTGTAAGCAAATTGAAGTAGATGCAAATGTGTATCCCATGTTTGTGGTTTTGAAATTGTGTATGCACGCAAAAGATCTTAGTGCCTAAATTAGCAAACAAAGTAGTCCAAAAATTATTGCAGAATCTAGAATCACGATTAAAAAAAATAACTTTTGGCAAACCATGATTAGTGAAAACAGTCTTTAAAAACAATTGTGCAGCTTGAGATGCAGTTAATGTTTTCTTGCATGGAATGAAATATGCTTGTTTGCTAAATCGATCTACTATGGTTCAAATCATATCATGGTTAGCTTGTGTGTTAGGCAAACCAATTATGAAATCCATTGAAATACGTTCCCATAGTCGTTCAGGAATCGGTAAAGGCATTAACAAACCATATTGCTTACCATGGTGTCGCTTAACTCTTTGACAAATTAAACACTCAGATAAAAGTTAGAAATATCAGATTCCATTTGTGGCCAGTACAAATCTTCAATCAATGTTCTTAAAGTAGAAATAATACCTCTATGACCTTGATATGGGGGACAATGAATTTCGTAGATCTAAATGGAACAGTTACACACAACCTTTTCTCATAAAATATAAATCCATCAGAATAAGACAATGAATCAATTGGAATCCAGTTATTAACAACTAATTTATTCCAATCAGCTTGAAAAATGGGGTCTTGGTCGTAGGTATCTTTCATAGGAATAAGGGAATCAAAAGATATAACAGAGATATTATGGATACTTGGTCTTCTACTCAATGCATCGGCAGCAACATTCTCTCTTCCGGGTTGATATTGATAAGTGAATGAAAACTTTGAATAAAAACAGCCCATTTAATATGTTGGTTAGAGATTTGTGGCTAACTAAGAATATGTTTGATACTTTGTTGGTCAATTTTGATCATGAATTCAGATCCCATTAAATAGTGTTTCCATTGACGTAAGGCTTGTACTACAACTAACAATTCCTTATCATGGCAAAATACTTGAGTTCAGAGGGCCTACATTTGCAGCTAGAATAAGATATAGGATGTGAATCTTGCATAAGGACAGCTCCTATTCCTGGTCCGTTAGCATTAGTGACTACTAGAAAGAATGACCGATTAAAATCTCGATTAAAATCAGGTAATTGTAAAATAGGTGCATGTGTTAAAGCATGTTTCAATAAATCAAAAGACTTTTGCTAATTATCAGACCAATGATATACAATACCTTTCTTTAATAATTTTGCTAAAGGTAATGTAAGCAATGAAAAATTTCTCACAAAATTTTTGTAAAAGCTAGCAAGATCTAAGAAAGAACGTAATTCATGCACATTTTTAGGGATCGGCCAATTCAAAATTGCTTCTATCTTTTTAGGATCAACTTTAATACCATCAGATGAGACAATATATCCTAAGTATTCAATGTGGGTTTAGAAAAATTCACTCTTTTTAGAGTTTTTATATTATTGATTCTCTTTCAATAATTTGAAAACCAAAGATAAATGTTCATAATGCTCATTCTCATTCTTACTGAAAACCAATATGTCATCAAAGAAAACAATTACATGATGTTGATGCTTCAAAAATATTCGATTCATCATACGATTGAATGTAGCTGGTGCATTAGTCAAACCAAAAGGCATAACAAGGAATTCATAATGACCAAATTGAGTGCTCAATGCAGTTTTGAAAATGTCAAGTGTATCCAATTGTACTTCATGATATCCAGATTTGAGATCTATTTTGCTTAAAAAAGTGGCTCCTTGTAGTTTATCAATGAGGTCATCTACCCTAGGGATTGGATATCTATTCTTGACAGTGATCTTATTTAGGGCATGATAGTCAATGCATATCCTATAGGTATTATTTTTCTTCTTCACTAATAAGATTGGTGCACCAAAAGGAGCACTATTGGGCCTAATGAGTCCTCAGGTTAACAATTCTTCAACTTGTGCTTGTATTTATTTCTATTCAAATTGATTGTATTTATAGGGTGCTTTACATGGTGGTTGAGAACCAGGGATTAAATATATTTTATGATCTTTAGGACATGTAGGTGGTAAACCAGGGGGTAAATCAACAGCAAAAAAATCTTTAAATTGTGAAAGAAATTGTGGGTGCCTAGGAAGCATCTGATTTTCCTTAGCTTCAATTTCATTCACCCATACTAAGTATGATTTGCTACCTTTTCTCAATGCACGTTTAGCCTATGTGTGACTAAGCAATGGAAAATTATCTAAGGTGTGTACTATATAATGTGATTTGTTTTCTGTTAGAATGAATTTTCATTGAATACGTGGAATAATCTATATCGGGATTATATTTGTGACGCCAAGGCATTCCTAAGATAATATCACTAACTTGCAAAGGCAGAACCAAGAAATTTATACGCTCAATATAATCACCAATTTTAATTTCTAAATCATGAACTTCTTGTATACATTGTATATAATACCTAAGAATGCAATTTTTATGCATTAATGAGTTGGAACCGTATGTAAATTCAATTCTTTTACCAATTTTGCAAAAATAAAATCATGTGTGCTCCCATCATCATGTAAAACAATCTTTTTGTGACCATGCACAAGACATTTCATTGTTAATAATGAATGAGGATTTGGCATACGTGGTAAAGTATCTGAAGTAGTACTGATATCATCATCGTCTTTCGTGAAATCTGGCATTTCTTCATGGTCTTCATCTTCAGTCACTCCCCAAGTAGTTGATGTGAACAATTGGCTTCTTGGATTGACAATTCGTTGTTAGGTGTCCAAGTTGGTGGCACTTGTAGCAAACTACAGACTTGCTTTTGGAAACATTCTTAGTAATGGCTAGGAGTTTAGGTATGTTGGGATTCGGCTGAAGAGATGGCTTAGGGTTTGAATTTGTGTTTGATGGTAAAGTAGGGGGTCATGTCCAGGATTTACGAAAAGAAGGAATAAAGCGATTTTGATTGAATATTCAAAAGTTAGAATTGAATTGCTTTGTACCAAAGTTACTGTTAGTTGGAAAGTTAGAATTGAATTGCTTTGTACCAAAGTTATTGTTAGTTGGAAATTGTTGTGGTCGCTTCTCTCGTCCACAAATTTTGTCTTCACCATCATAGGCCAAAGAAATCGCATCTTCCAAAGTTGTTCGCTTGAACATGTTCACCTCCGCATAGAAGTGACCAAGCAAACCAGACATATACTTGTGCTTGTGGATTGCCTCAAGAACATCTTCAAGCATTCAAAGTTGCGATAAGGCACTCCAAAAATGCTCAGTGTATCGTGGAATAGGCTCACAACCTCGTTGTTTTGCAGAAGATCCCAGTGATTGATTGCTTTTTCATGGAATTGAGGTGGAAGAAAATTATGCAAAAATTCCTTTTGAAAGGCCTCCCAAGTAGTAGGACAATCAATACTCTTGTGAATAATAGTCCACCATAACGATGCTCTGTCCACTAAATGGTTAGTGACACATTTGAGTTTATCTTTTTTGGCATACTGCTCTTCATAGAAGTAATCATCAAACTGACTGATAAAAGCAAGAATAGTTTTTCCATCATGTTGCCCATTAAAAGTACGGGATTTGAAATTTCTTTTATTTGGCTTCATTTCTAAGAGATTGTGCTTCGAGTGTTGCATCAATCGTATGCCATATAACATCTTTGGGTTGCGGTCCATCTTGATCGACAACGGATCATTGAAGAGTAGCCAGTTGAGCTTGCAAAGTTTGACGTGCTCTTCGTTCCTCTTGAAGTTGCATCATAAGTAGGTCCAATTTTTGCTCCATCGTTGGTTCCAGCAAATCACCTTTGGCCATAAAATCTTCTATGGTTTGATTGGACATCCTACAAAATCTAAAACAATCTCACACACTCAAAATCTTGTTAGAGGGATGAGCGTAGCTCAAGTTTGGGTTTACAAGGCTTGCTTTTTTTAAAAAATATGAATTTTTGCGATCTTGCATCTTTTGCGAGTATGATAATTGATGAAGGTCTTTTTTCAACGAATACTTTGTTCCTGTAGACTACGTATAACAATCTGCTTGCTAGAATTTGGCTCTGTCAGAGTGCAGGTATAAAGAGGGACTTGCTAAGGCTTTTGAGTGTAGTTTGGGGTAAGTTTGTTGTGAATGCCCACTATGAGAAAAGATTAAATTGAGCTTTAAACCTTAGTAAGGTTTAAAAGCTTTAAGCTTTATGATTTTCTTTGGAATTCGACAGGACAAGAGGACGTTGACGACGGATTCGGTGCATGTCAGTACATGCTGATACCGCATATGATGGAATTGAGAGCTTAAGCTTTTCTTTTAAGATTTATTAAGCTTTGTTATCTTAACTTAATGAAAATTACTTGTCTGGTTATCTGAGAAAAAATGTCTTTATGAAGAAGCTTCCCGAGTGGTCCTCTGCCTCTAGAGAGTAGTCCTTTCCAATAATGAAATATTTAAACCGTGCACCCATGCGCATACAAAGTAATAAATATTTATCAAGTGCTTCAACAAATAAGCATGCCTAAATAAATATTAGCGCCATGCCTTTAATGGTAAGATGCATGCATATTAAAAATGATAATTTCTTCTAGATAATGTGAATACATGCTATTGCCCACAGTGCTTCCCAACACCATCGTTGCTTGCTCTACACATCAACTAAAGCATTCACAATTGTTAGAAAATAATAAAATTAAACCAAAAAAAGTGAATACCTAGCAATCTTCACCTATAAAATAATAAAATAGGTTGGAACTCTATCCTAACCTTAATTTAATATGAGTGCACTCTAAACTCATAAACGGCCATTAATTTAAATATGTATTTTGCGAAATCACCCGCCATGGAATCACCCACGTGCACATTAAATTAATTTGATGCCTAAAAAGGATAAGTGTCCCCGCCAACTTCTCGCACAAGGAAGCCACCTTGTGTATGAGAATCCATCGCAAAACCTTACAGAATCCACTGTGGAAAATCACCCTAGTCTCACAAAATCCACTGTGGAATATGCCTCTTGGCATCAGATTTAGATGGTCTTATTCTTCTTTGGAATAGGCTAGGATGTCATCAAAGAATACAAAGATAAATTCATAAGGTATAGTTTGAAAGTACCATGAAATAATTAATTGAAAGTAGTCAGTGCATTAGTCAAACCAAAGGACATTACAATAAATTCAAAGTGGTGATACCTTGTGTTGTTAAAAGCAATCTTTAGGATATTATTTTCTTAATTTGAATTTGATAGTAGCTTGATTTTAGATCAAAATTTGAAAAAAAAATTGCTCATTCAAGTTTATCAAGCAACTCATCAATTTGTGGAATGGGTACTCATTTTTGTAGTTACTCAATTCAATCTGCAATAATCGATAAAAAGCCTTAGAGTCCCATGCTTTTTATTTTGAAAGAGCACGGGGGTAGTCCAAGGTGAATTACTAGATTTGAAAGGTGAGAAGGATCGTAGCTTTCTTGGAAGAGCTATGGTGGGAGAGCAAGAGCAGGAAAGAGAGAGAGACCAAATGGAAACTCCAACAGTCACAATGTGTGATCGGGCCTTCCTTTATTCAAATTGTCACTAAAAGAATAAAGCATAAAGTGACAGTGATGAGGGCGCCTGCCCCCTGTAGTGTGCAATGTGGCAGGTAGTGTCAGTGTAGTAATACACGGGTGGCTAGGAAGAGGCGCCTTTACCCCCAACAACCTCCCACTTAAAGGCGAATATGCCCCAATGAAGAGTGAAAAAGAAAAAGAAAAGATAGTACAATGTACAGATGTACAACAGGATGAGGAAAAACATCATCTCATCCAACGCCCATCAATCTCCTGAGGAAGGCAAAGTGCTTAGTAGTGAGGCTTTTCATGAGTAGGTCGGCATGATTTTTGTTAGTGGAGATCTTGACAAGGTCAATAGACTTGTCCTCCACGACCCCACGTATGAAGTGATACCTCACCTCAATGTGTTTCATCTTCACATGGAAGACCGGATTCTTGGGATTCTTGGCTAGCTAAATAGCACTCATAGAATCCGAATCCATCATATGTATAGAACCAATCCCAAGGTTATGAACCAAACAACCCAACCATATGGCCTCCTTGCAAGTCTCAGTGGCTTCAACATACTCGGCCTCAGTGGTAGAGAGAGCCGTACACTTCTGAACCCTGGGCATCCAAGAGATAGCACCTCCAACATAGGTGAATACATAGCCAGAAGTGGACTTCCCACTATCTGCATGTCTTGCATAATCGGAGTCTGTGTACCCCACAACTCCTGTATCTTGGTTACCATAGAAAATACACATATCTACTGTGCCCTTTAGGTATCTCATGATACCCTTCACATCATCCCAATTTTTCTTGCCAGGTGTAGCCATATAGCATGCCACAACACCAACTACAAAGGCAATATCTGGTTAAGTGGTTAGCATGGCATAGATCAAACTGCCCATAGCTAATGCATAAGGGATCTTGGCCATCTCGGCCCTTTTCTCATTTGTCTGTGGACAATCAACTTGTGAGACCTTCACATAAGAAGGTAATGGACAGCCAATAGGCATCATGTCCTGCATGTGAAAATGCTCAAGGACTTTATGAATGTACTCCCTTTGTGAGAGGTAGAGTAGTCCCTAATGCCTATCACACTTAATGCACATACCAAGAATGTGAGAGGCCTGTCCCAAATCCTTCATCTCAAAGCTCTTCTTAGCTGAGATTTAAGAGCATCCAACTCATCATGAGCTTTTGCTGCTATCAACATATCATCCACATAAAGTACCAAAATAAGCAATGAGCCATCACAGGCTTTCTTCTGTAAAGACATGGATCCATAGCACTCCTGTTGTAGCCTTGTGACTGCATAAAGGCATCAAACTTATGATACCACTCCCTAGGTGCCTACTTCAAGCCATAAAGAATTTTCTTCAACTTGCACACTAAGTGCTCCCTGCCAGGTTCTACAAAGCCCTTAGGCTTCGTCTATATCTCATCATGCAAATTCCCATGCAAGAATGCAATCTTGACATCCATTCTGTTACATGTCCAAGTAGATGTACGACTAAGACCAAGTGGCAATCTTGACCACAGGAGAAAAGAATTCATCAAAGTAAACTCCATGCTCTTGTTTAAAACCCTTAGCATTAAGTTTTGTTGTATAAGCCGGCTTGAGGTGCCTAGGGGTACTTTTCAGCTTGTACACCCATTTGCATGGCAAAGCCTTCTTACCATTTTAGGGAATGCAACCAAATTCCAAGTCATATTCTTATGCAGGGAGTCCATCTAAGAGTGCATAGCCCTCTCCTAAGAGTGATTGTCACCCTTATGCATAGCCTCATCATAGGTGAGAGTCTCTCTTGCATGTGTAACCAAGACATAATGCATTGAGGGCTCCAATTGATCAAGTGGATGTCTAGCTCTAGTAAACTATCTCACTGTAGGCTCTGCTGCATGTCTAGCATCCTATCTAACACCCTGGCTATGTGTACCAGCTGCTATTGTAGGTTGTCCAACTAGTTGTGTAGGAGCACGTGGCTCCTCCTGGAATATAACCCAAAGTATCTCTACCACCTTCTCGGGCTGCCTATGCATCTTGTCTTCATGGAAGACTACATCATGACTGTAGATGGCTTTCCGCGCCTACAGATCCCATAGGCAGTAATCCATCTCGCCTACATCTCCATAGCTAAGGAAAACGCATTTGAAACTCTTAGGATTCAACTTAGACTGCTTGTCCTTGGGCACATGGCAAGATGCCTCACATCCAAAGACACGTAGATGCGCATAAGACAAAGGTTTCCCAGTCCCCATACCTCCTCTGCAACCTGGAAATCCAAACCACTAGAAGGTGATCTATTGATGACATGCACAGCTGTATTGACAGCCTTGGCCCAAAAAATATGTGGTAGGTCTGCATGGCTAAGCATACTACGTACATGCTTCTGGATGGTTCTATTCATTTGCTCAGCCAAACCATTCTTGGGTGGGTTATAGGGGGTAGTCAACTGATGCTTAATACCCCTTTTGTCACATAGCTGCTCAAAGGCACGTGACACATATTCTTCCCCATTGTCAGTCCTTAGGCATTTCAACTTATGCCTAGTCTTGTTTTCAACCAATGCAAGCCATCTCTAAAACACAACTAAGACATCTGACTTAAGCTTAATGGGGTAAGCCCAAAATTTACACAAAAAATCATCAATAAACATCACAAAATACTTTTCACTACCCATAGATTGACAAGGCATGGGCCCATAGAAATCCGAATGTACCAATGCCAAGGGCTCACTCATGTGTGTCCTATTAGACTTCTTATGCATATTCCTGGTTTGTCTGCCATAAAGACAATGCTCATATGAATCAAAACATGCATAGTTAAGGTGCAGTAAGCACTGCAAACCAGAAAGAATTTTTATTCCCTTCAAGGACATATGGCCCAAATGGGCATGCCAAAGAGATACACGTGGGATGGAACTGATTGACAAAACATGGTCAACAGAAGACCCATCAACTACAAGAGAATAGAGGCTACTAGCCTTGGCACCTCTAGCAAGCATAAATTTGCCACGGGTGATCTTCTAGGCAGAATCCCCAAATGAAACATGAAACCCAACATCATCAAGCTGCCTTGCAGACATAAGATTACGTGTAAGCGTAGGTACATGATGTACAGCCTGTAATAGAAAAGTATTGCCAATAGAGAACTACAACTGTACATCCCCAATGCCAATAATAGCAAGTGACTTGTCATCACCCAAGAAAACTAAATGAGAGATAGTGCGATAGGAAGGGAACCACTCATAGCATGGTGTAACATGAAATGAAGCACTAGAATCCAAAAGCCAGCACTGAGCATACATAGAGTGAACCTCGGTCAACGGTGTAGCATCACAAGAACTAGCTGCAAGTATGTAGTCCATCAAAGTCATCAGCTTGCATGACATTTATCTTCTCGATTTTCACATTGGATTTCACAAGCATAATGCTGCAATCAGAGGACTTTTCTTGTACTTTGTCTTTCCCCTTCTCTTTGTGCCTCTCATTGCGCAACTCATGACACTGTGGGCATATGTGACCCTTCTAGCCGCAATGATAACATGTCAAATTAGCATTTCTTCCATGAGACTTGTTGCATGACTTACCACACGACTTAGACCTAGACCTAGAATTCTGCAAGTCTTTGCCATGGCCATTCCCACAGTCATTCTTGCTATTACCATCTCTACCTTTAACAGTCAAAGCATGCGACACACGAGAGGCATCCAAGTTCTTATGGTTGATCTCTTTTTGTAGAAGAGCACTCTCTACATCAAACAAGTTCAAAATAGTAGTATGAGCACATAAGGTAGTGCGGAATACATCCCATGACTTGCTTAGAGTCCCAAGAAAAAACAACAGAGTAACCTCATCATTGAAGGTAATACCATGCAAAGTCAAGTTCTTGAGAATAGTATTGAACTAGCTCAAATGAGCAGACATCGTCATATTCTCCTTCATGCACAAGTCCATAAGTTGCTTCAACCAATACATTTGACTTATTGGACTTTTCTTATCATAGAGATTCTTAACTTTATCCCAAAGCTACCAAGCACTCTGTGGTTCCTCAATCACATTGTAATGCACTTGTTCAGTGAGAGATAGGACTTGCATAACTCATCAAGCTCATGCCATTCTTCATCGATCATAGTTTGAGGCTACTCGCCATGAATTCTTAGTGGCTTTATCTATCATTTTTGCACCAATACTTGCCAAACTTGGCTCTTCCAGTAGGCATAATTCGTACTATCAAGCTTAGTGATGTTGAAGATAGCATTGTTAGTGGACAAAGAAGCCATACTGCAGTCCAAAACGGTGCAGACAGTTCAAAATTGCTTACTGTTTTCTGCTATGAACAGCCAAAATATCACTAAAAAGGCAAAATGACCACTAACTGATAGCTAATGATGTTGTCCACAAAGTACCATTAAAAGTACATAAAATCAAGATGATTCAGCATGAAAATTCCATGTCAATCCATGCATACCTGCTTGCTGTAATAAATTACAACCAAATACAATGAGAGCAAATTGTAGGCAAAATGAATACACCAAGTCAACCACTGATTGTCAAAGCATAACCAACATATCAAGCAGGCATAAACCAACATGTGACAATCATACGGACATCGAGCAAACACCCAAGCATGTCAAATGAATCCTCAGTAAGCCGGCACACCCCTTGTGTAACAGGGTAAAGTGTATACAACACTGTCAAGACTTGACACAAATAGGTGTATGCTCAGAGAGTACAAAGCCTAATTAGCCCAAATACATGTATGCAGACCAGGCATATAAACCATGCAACATCCAAGTGAAGAAGATCCTAGTCTCAGAAGACTCAAGGCTCAATAGCACAAACTACCTGCTCAATGTCTATCAAGCATCAAAAGATGCTCCCACTGGCACAAAAGCCATATGGATCAAGCCAAGAAGCTCAAGAAAGGCATATGATAGCACCAGTGATGGAAGATCCAAGACCAAGCATCAATAAGACATCATGAGCATATAGGCTCTGTAGCCTCTAATCATAGCATCCATAAACATCAACTGTATCCCAAATACAACTCTGACATGCCAAGAAATATCCCAAGTAAGTTCACTGAATCCAAATTCAAGCCAAGACAAAGCTCTGGTAGCAATCCGCTCCAAACAAT
The DNA here is from genome assembly GCF_053477565.2 of Lygodium microphyllum. Classification (NCBI taxonomy): domain Eukaryota; kingdom Viridiplantae; phylum Streptophyta; class Polypodiopsida; order Schizaeales; family Lygodiaceae; genus Lygodium; species Lygodium microphyllum. The sequence continues at coordinate 92,149,529 of NC_141158.1, read as the reverse complement.
GTAACCAGCATGTAGTAGTGGATAGACCAAGCATGTCAAGATTGGTCAGACATAAGAAAAGTATATGCCATAAGTACATCAAAGACGGAGCATCCAATTACTTTCAAAAGCCAAGCTCAAGCTCAATCAATGATCTGGTATGAAAGCCAAGCTCAAAGTCATCCTTGAATGTCAATACATCATTGCATACATCTAAGACATAGCCTGAAACCAATAGGGCATAACCAAAGGCAATCAGAGGCACTTTAGCCCATTGTGTATAGTAGACATTCACTACTTGAAATTGAGTATTTGCAGGTCCAAATTATCACCAAAATGATGGTAAAGCATTAGCATAACATCCACCGAGCATAGGCATTAATGGCATAGCATACGGGTATGAGATAGTGTATGTAGCCAGGACTTGTACACTTCTGCTGCAGACCTGGACAAACCTGCTATTGTATATTACAGCCAATATGTGCTCAAATCAATGTCCCAAATCTCAAGAGAAGCATCAATACATTGCAACCAACATTGCTTAGCATGAAAAACTGCCAAATGAAGCAGGTAATGACCAGAGAACCAAGTTGTGGAGTAGATAGATGCACTCCAGGCCTGCATAAAATAGGTGCAGCCTGTGTGGCAGGGCAGCATCACATTTGTGCTTCAATGTGGCTGATGGGGAGTTTCAGTAAGGTTGCAAATATGGCCTACAATAGGCCCAAGCTAGCCTCAAAGAGCTCTAGGTAAGAAAGGATACATAGGAGCTCCAATGAGCATGAGATATGGCTGCCCCCTATTTTGCCTTTGTCTGTCCAAGTGTTGAGCCAAAAGTTTAGCTCCTGATTGAGCTCAAAGAGCCCAAGAGTACCTTGGAACAAGTGGTAAAGAGGGCGGGAAGGTGGGAGATAAAAAATGCATACCATGAAGGTCAAGCTATGGCTGCCATGAACTTGAGAATGGTTGTAGGTATTCATTTGAAAGCTAAAGCAATGCAAGTCAAGGTCGAGCTCCACAAGATCGAGGCTCAAGTAGTCATGAATCCATGCTCTGACTTGGATGCATATACATGTTTTGAACAGTGCTTGCTCCATTGTCTTGGCAGTTGGTTATTGAGATTTCATTGCTCATTGATGCTTGGTTCTTTGCGGGTTACTCCTTGATCACTAGACTTCTTGATAGTGCTTGGGTTTAGCAATTATGGCTTTGTTGCTTCTGTGTTGCTGCCTAGCTTCTATGCTAGTTGGGTTACTTTTGCCCATACAGGTCAGAGAGCAGTTGCTCTTTACCCGGCTATGCACTTTGTCTACTGTCATGTACTTTACAGAGCCACTTATTTGGATGTTGTTGTACAAATACTTGGGCTTCTCTTGGAGCTTGACCATTCTAGGATCTTATTCCACTTACCGGTCTCGCATTGACTTAGATGCTACTATGTGGTCTGATGTACTACAGAGTCATGTTTGCCATTATGGTCGTGGGCTGATTTCATAGTTGAATACCATATGCTCTTATGACAAATGTCTTATGCTTTACCATACTATGGTCGATTATGTCATGCAGTTGGCTATGCCTCTTCTTCATGTGGGAGCTTTTGCATCCTTGGTTGATGCCTTTATGTCCTCCCGTCTGTTAAGGTTTCATGAGCCTTTGCAGCATGCTTCTACCACTGATGTACTTGCAAATGATTGTCTTTATGAGCATGTTCCCTCCGTTGGGTGCAACCGGACTGAATGTTTCTTCATAGTTAATGCCATATGTTTGTGCATATCCCTTGACTACTAATCTTGCCTTGTATCTCTTCACAGAACCATCTGCATTGTGCTTCATCTTATAAACCCACTTACAGCCAATTGCATTCTTACCTTTAGGCAAAGGTACCAATTCCCATGTAGCATTTGCTTCCAAGGCATCCATGGCTTTCTCCCATTTTTCTTTTCCCATGGCTTGCTCAAAAGAAGTGGGTTTTGGTTCCTGTATCACTTTGACCATATATGCATAGTGAATGGCTGTAAATCCATCATATTTTAGCCTATCCACAGGATACCTAGCTCTTGTAGACCTGCGCAAAGTAGGTTCACTCCCAGGTGCTCTCAAAACATCCCTGGTCTTCCTTACTCCAGGTGTAACAATAGAAGGAATACCCAACTCATCATCAATGCTCTGTTCTGAGCCACTGGATTCACCATCCACATAAGAGTGACCTGCATTCACATCAAACATGGGCTGATCAACCTTCTCTTTTCCTTTTCGTGATACCTGCATACCACTATCTGCATTGGTTTGAGAAGATTCTCCTGATCTCAATCTGCCTGTCCATGGCGAAGAATGTGAAGCACTGCTAGAGGACGCTCCAAGTCCACTAATATTTTGTGACTGCTGCTGTGAATTCTGTGCAGCATTACCGTTTTGTGCATCTACATCATCAATCACATTTACTGGTTTATACCAGCTACTCATCTCATCAAAAACAACATCTCTGCTCATTGTAAACTTACAAGTAGAAGGGTTATAGCATCTATACCCTTTTTGCTACAGAGAGTAACCAATAAAGATGCACTTCTCAGCTTTTGGATCCAACTTGGATCTCAACTCATCTGGCACATGTACATAGGCAATGCAACCAAAAATTTTCAAATGAGAAATATCTGGTTTCCTACCAGTATACCTCTCCTCTGGAGTCATTCCATGTATTGCTGCAGTGGGAGTCCTGTTCATTATGTAGATTGCTGTAGCAACTGCTTCAGCCCAATAAAAATCTGGCAAGTCTTTTTCATTGAGCATGGCACGAGATACCTCTCCAATATGCCTGTTTTTCCTTTCTGCAATTCCATTTTGTTGTGGGGTATGGCTGCATGAATATTGCTACTTTATGCCATGCTCCTGCAGGAACCTTGCAAACTCATTTGAGAGGTACTCTCCCCCTCCATCTGACCTTAGGCATTTTATCTGCATGCCTGTTTCTTTTTCAACCATAGCTTTAAGAGTTTTGAAGTGCCCAAAAACTTCACTTTTCTTTTTCATAAAATACACCCAAACTTTTCTGCTATAGTCATCAATAAAGGTGACAAAATAATGACAGCCTCCAAGAGATGCAGCTTTAGTAGTCCACACATCAGAGTGGATTAATTCCAATGGCTTCTCACTCTCTTGAACATGTCTAGGAAATGGTTTCCTTGCCTGTTTTCCAAACTCACAGGCTTCACATACCTTATGCATTTTTGCAACCTTGAATTTGGGCAATCCTGCAACAATATTTTGGGCCTGCATTGATTTAAGTCGCTGTACATTAACATGACCAATGCGTTTATGCCAGATATCAATATCTGCAACTACACCGGTCCCATGTGCAAACATTGCTGCACTCAATTCAGGCGTGTCTGCATCCAACGTAAACATTCTGCCCTTCTTCTTTCCTTTTGCTATCAAGCGGCCTTTATTTTTCATATCCTCAACAAAGCATCCATGAGGATTAAATCTGACCTGCAAGCCCTGCTCAACCATTTGACCAACAGAAACCAGATTCTTGGTGATATTCGGGACATGAAATACATCAGACAGGTATTTCTTTTTTCCATCCTGCATAGACAAATGAATTTTTCCAATTTGCACAATAGGATGTGCAGTATCATCACCAGTCTCCACAAATCCTGGTTTTTCCATTTTCCTTGCATCCTCCATCCATTTTGCATGACCTGTCATGTGGTTTGATGCACCTGAGTCAACATACCATACATCATTGCTTTCTTCTACACTTGTCACAGAATTGTTCATGTGCTACACCATAAACAAATGCTCATTTCTGTCATCACCCTGTCTACTAGAAGATGCATAATTCCCTTGTTGCAGTTTTCCATTCATGATGTCATTCTGCTTTTTATAGCAGTCTTTAGCCATATGAACCATTTTACCACAGTAGTAGCATTCAACATTACTGTTTGCATTTTGGCCTCTTTGCCATCCACCACGACCTCTTTGGCTCCCCCTGCCTCTAGAGTTACCACGTCCTCCTCCATAGGACTGGTTTTCTTGAGTTTGCTGCATATTCTGATTTCTACCACGGCCTCCAAATTGGCCTCCTCTACCTCTGCCTCTACCTCTTCCAGCATTTGAGTAGAAGACAGCTTCTTTTGAAGTTCCTCCTGAAGAAGATGCACCACCATTTCTCTGCTCCTCAGAAATTAGAAGAGCAATCAACTCCTCAAAATCAGGAAATCTTTCACGAACTGAAATGGATGTCCGAAACTGTGCATAATCCTTACCTAGACCATTCAAGGTCATGGAAACTAAATCATCATCTTCCACTGGCGACCCAATGGAAGCAAGTGCATCTGCAATCTTCTTCACCTTCATGTGGTAGTCATTGATGCTCATATTTTCTCTTTGCACATTATGCAACTCTTGCTTGAGCTGCATTTTCCTGGCTTGAGTATTTGTGCTGTACATTTTTGACAAAGTATCCCATGCCTCCTTTGGCGTACTTGCATCCTGAATATGCACAATCATAGAGTCTGAAATACTGATAGACAGCCAGTACATAACTTTCCTGGCTCTCTCATGCCATGCTTTGAATGCCTGCATTTACTGTTGATTGGGAACATCAGGAAGAACTGGTTCTTCTTCATTTCCTGCAACAAATTCCCAATATCCTTTTCCCATAAGGAAATTCGTCATTCTAAACTTCCATGCTTGGAAGTTATTCTTGTCAAGCTTTTCAGTTACAATCTGTGAAAGAGAATCAGACGCCATTACAGAATCCTGCAAAAAATTCTGTCACTGCAGAGAACACAGCTTCAGCCTCACAAGGGCAAATCTGCAAAACTGACGAAAGTGTAGAAAACTTCCGCCTCCAAAACAGGCCCCGAAATTGCCTCAAATCAAAAAAACAAGGTCGCCAAGGGCTAAAGCCCTTTCCCACAGCATATACTGCCCTCTTGCTTCACCGCGAAGGGCGTCTCAACCTGAGACAATGCACTCTTGCACTTTCCGGCTGTGCTACCTGCAGAGATCTGCTCCCAAAACAGAAAATGAAAGCAACACTGCTCCTCTTACCAGAACACCACGAGCTTGGCTTGCTTTCTTGAGCTCCTTACCACGAACAAGGCTCTGATACCATGTCAAGATTGTGGGAGAGAAGGAAGGAGTCTCACTTGTAGCTTTCTTGCTTGCACAATGGGGGAATACACACAAGGGTGGAGGCTAAAAACAGTTTTCCTCTTCTTAGTTTGTGTAAGCCCAAATAACTCAAGTACAAAGAAATAGAAGAACCCTATATATGGGTCTCAAGCCAAACTCAACTAACTAAGGTGGCATACTAACTGAGCCACGAACTAGAGTAGATAAGGATAGCTGTCATCTAGCTATTATTCATGGGCGGTGTACCAACCGCATCTGCAACTGACACGTCGGTGACATAAATGCACAACGGTCACCCTGGCATATCACGAGTGGAGCTCGATATCTCAACAGCTGGAACCTAGATGGGATGGCCCCTACAAGATTGTCAGGATAGGGAAAAATAGGTCTACGGCTCTACTAGCTAATCTGCAGGGAGTAGAATTTAAAAATAAGGTTAATCTTAATAAGATTAAACCTTATTATTTCTAAGTATGCTAATACGAAAAAATGCATTGTAGGTCCATGCTGGGGCTGATTTGAGACCTGCAAAAGAGCTTAAAGCTGGTTGATGGGGCAATTAATTCCTTATTTGGAGCACCTATATTTGGAGTAGAGATACCATCAGGGGAAACTTATCTGGTGGAGCAAAGGATACAACGTGATTGAGCAAGAGGACGGAACCTTTGTATGGGAGATCAAAGTCTTCTGCCATCACTGCTTACGAATGTTGACAAGTATCCCTGTTGAGTTTAATGAAGAAGGTGGGATGGAGCCATTAATTCACCCTCTAAACATGCTGAATTTTGATTATCATAATTACAAATAGAGGATTTCGTGATGGCAGGCTGTGTAAACCCATTGTGGACGTACACATTATATTTTGACGGAGCATCCCCAGGGGCCCTAATAAGAAAGAAAGTGTTGGAGTAGTAATCCGAGATCCCCGACGTGGAGTTACGATGAAGTTAGCTGCTTATCTCGGGGTAGGATTCATTAAAAATATGGCGGATTATAAAGCCTTGATTATGGGACTGCATATTGCCAAACAAGGTGGTATTCGACGGTTGTTAGTAAAAGGGGATTCCCAGTTGATCCTGAATCAGCTAGATGGGACGTACATAGTGCATAATCCCATCCTTTGTATGTATCATCAAACTGCTATGACCCTACTTGAGGAGTTTGAAAGAGTGTCTCTTCAGCTGATTCCACAATATTGGAATCAGTTTGCGGATTCACTGGCAAATCTTGCTTATGAAGAAGACATTTTCTTCAACTGTGGTCCTAGTTTGGATATTGCTATCAGTAATGAGACAGGACCTGGTCGCTTGTGGGGAATATTATCAGAGCATGCAATATATGGCAGGCGATGGTTGATATGGGTGATGCAAAGAGTAGCTGAGACCGATCTACCATTGTTATCCTGGACCCATAGGTTGATTAGACAACATGTTATGCATACGCCTCTTGCTATATATGCAGGAGGGATGGGCCATAATCTTATGCATTTAGTATAGGGCTGCGAGCCCTATTTTTCCTCCTTGGAAAGAAGCCTATTATTGTATATCTGTACTATTTCGGGGAGGGATTTGTAGGTGTTATTCTGTTTGATTTCATTAGGCCAAGAGGACTGATCAGTTTTTGTAGTGAAATGTTTTATTTCGTTAGGCCAAGAGGGCTAGTCATCTGTTTAGTACAGGTGCAGCTAATGGTTTCTTGTTTTAGTTTTGTGCTAGACAGGTTCAAAGAAGAGCTTGGAAGGAGCCTTTATTGCGTGGAAGCTTCTCGTGGCCCTATCCAGGTGATATCTCTCCTTTATGAGTAACATGTTTTTATGCTATATGTGTCTGTGTACTTGTAGGGGATTTTCTTTTCTTGTTGGGGACCGGAGTCCAAGGCATGAAGTCCCAGGTTTAGGTTAGGTATGTTTGAGGGAGGTCTGAGTAGTCGTTGCCTCCTGTAAAGACATTGCCAGGCATTGAAAGACCTGTTTTAGAAAGTAGTCCTAGTGGCTCTATTTTGCTAGTCTGCTAGGCAGCCGTTCTAGGAGTTCTTGTTAGTTGTGAGGCAGTTAGAAGCTTGCCAGAGGAAAAAATGATGATGATAGAGAGGAGAAACCCTAAATATCTGAAAGACAATAAATATAGACAAAGGTGTGTAAAAAGGGATTCTAACCCCTCTAAAAATAGAAAAGAAAAGAAAGGATAATTTATAAGCAGTTGCTCATCGCCTTGCGAAGGCCTGTAGGTTCCTGGGGACGAGTCAGACTCGAGGCCGATGCCTTGTCTTCCTAGGGGTGGCATCTCACTGGAAAAGAAGAAAGAAAGGAAGGTTGGAGAGAAAATAAAAGTGAGCGTTAGAAAAGGATTAAGTGTCGCCTTGTGAGGGCTTGGTAGGTTCTTGGATACCGAGACAGGACTTGAGGCTGATGCCTTGTTCTCCTTGGGTCACTACGCTGAGCTCCCTCCTTTTTACATGCTCGAGTATGGATTCATAAAAACCTAAAGGAAGAAGAAATGTGTTAAAAGAAAATAATTATTGATCAGGCTATAGGAGCCCTCCCCTAGTAGGAGCTCGTGGTTGTGTTGTCCTTAGTTAGGTAGGTAGTTTAGACCACCACTTAGGGTGACCTCTTTGATAGTTCTTTTTAGTTTGGCCGTGTTGGAGCAGTCCATTAGTGACTAGCTTTGGACCTTCTATCAAATTATGCTAGGCCTACTCCTTGTGGATTTCATGCCTTGGTTTTGTCAGAGGGTAGGGTGAGCATTGTGCTGTGTTTTAATATGTATCTATTTTGTATCAGCTTGATGCTTCCTTTGGTTGTTTTGTGTAGATCTATTGTGGGATTTGATGGGCTGAGTCGCCCTATCCTGTGGTCGCCAATGAGAGTGGATTTTTGAGCCCGGGATGTGCCTAAAATTTTCCAAAAAATCCAAAATTTAGGGGAAAAATATCTAACATTGAAGGCGGCAATTGCAGCTAGGACGATTTTAAGCACCAAGTGAAAGACAGCTTTTAAAAGGTGCCCGAGTGACACTTGGTGGATTTTTGATAATTTCTCCGAATGCCGTGCGGGATGCCAGGAGCTGCTAGTTAGTGCCAGATGTCAAGCCGGATGCCCAGGATTTTTCAGAGCTTGAATTGGAGTCCGGACGAGGAAGAGGCCACAAATGGGCCAAGATATGAAAAGGTGGCCAAACTTAGGACCAAAGGGGGGTGCCCTTTGGGAGCCTTTGACCCCCCCCTAAATTTCATGCATCAAATCGTGGGAAGAAACGTGGAGGAAGGCGGCAGCAAACAGACGTGCAAATTTCGCCATCATCTCCCCATGGTGATTTCCAGGCTGTGAAGACCCTATCCAACTGACAATGGGGCTTATCTTCTCTCTCTTTGCTGATCACATCGCCGCCCTTCGTGCGAGGAATGGCTGTGTAGATGAAGAGAACATATTCTAGTCTTTCTCTCTCCTCCCTCTCTCTCTTCTCTATGGGTTGTTCATGTGTACTCTCTTGAAAAAGGAATCCGAGTGGAAGAATGAAGGAAGTGGTGATGAAGATTGATGGAGATGCTGAAGATTGAAGTGCAGCATTGGATTGAGAGCAATGGAGGCTCCGTCTGCTGGTTATGCATGCATTCAAGGCGTCTCGAGTTACGTAAAAGCACGGTATGACCATTTTTATGAAGAAAATGAAGGATTTTTTATAGTTTATGATGATAATTATGTTCTTGGATAAAAATTTGTTTGTGTGCTGTTTGCATTATGAGTAATTGCTGTTTATAAAAAAATCTTGGTTTTGCAATGATTTACATGCTTTATTTAATTCCCGTAAACCCGAAATGTGGTTTTTAAGAGCGATAAAATGCTAGTTTTTCCGTTTCAGGTGGGGGAAATATGTTCCCATGGGGGAATATGGAAGATAAATTGAATGTTAGTATGTTGAAGTGATTGGGATAAGAAAAATTAGAAAATAGTATATTTTATTGTCAAATAAATCAAGAAAATGAAAAAAATAAGGGAAATACGTCTTGGAAAAATACGGAAAAATATAATGATTGTTTGTGGATGTATGGTAGTGGCAAAGCATGAGGTTTGGCCTTAGTTTGCTCTATCTCTTTGTCAAAGTTTGTGATTTATCGCTTTCTATACATTAAAACATCACAAAATGAACCTCTACATCTATGCAACGAAAGCAATACCTAAAAGTAGGGGGTTGGGATGTTTGAATGGTGTGATTTGCATGTTGATTGTTGCTGATTTTCTGATGCATTTCATATCATAGGGTTTGTGGTATATTAATTAAGAGGATAGTAGCACGAGTGTTATCTCGGTGCTATCCTTTCATCGCTGCAACGGGTTAGTAAATGCATTATAAAGCTTGGTTGTGCACCACATGTGTCTCTGATTTAAAATGATTTTTGAGCACTTTAGAATCATTCACTTTTTCATGTGCATGACGATCATGGTATCAGAATATAAAACCTGGATGCATAGCACCTGTTTTTAATGATGATGACCTAGGTTTGAGTGTGGAAAGGTATCCTAAGCTGTAGGATAGACGTTAGTTTCTTGGGAAATTATCTAGTGAGGACACATGGTATATCTCCTGGAGACATTTGAAATGAAAGAGTGGAGTTTGTTTGTTTGTTTTATATGTTGAGCAACGCATCAAGGGGCCAATCCCTACGATGTAGGAGAGCTGCAGTGGGGCCGCGGTGTTTCCATCGAGAGGCTACCTCCCATGTATGTGATTATCGTGGTATTTATTGCCAACGTGTATGGGTTCTCCCTCTGTGGAGTTTATAGAAAGGGAAACGTTGGACTACAAAACTATAAAACTATAAAGGCATAGATTAGGCTTTAGGACAATTTGTCCTTTAGCAACAGATTGACGCTCCTGGCCTGCGCGGCCGTGAGGGTGTGTTTGTCTGTCATGAGCATGAGGGCTAGTGCCGTAGCCAGTGCCGGCCCATTTTAGGTCCCATCATGCTCATCCTTGAAAGGATCATAGGCACAAAAATAATCATATTTGCCTTCATGCCTTCAAACCTGCCAAACAGCCACATAGGAAGCTTCCTAGTGTATTGGTGCAAACACAAAGTGATGGATCTTTGACACAATCATCAATGCCTTCCAAGCATTCATCTATATCTTTGCATTGAGTGCCATTCCTATAGCCATCTCCTCTATAACCTTGGGCTCAGTTATAAGCATAAGCATTTGCCAGTGTCTGTACGCTAGGCAGAAGGACAATGTTGGGAACATCCACACATTTAGAGTCAAGAGCACATGCATAGCCAGGATGGTCATGAAGATTGCTACAGTTGTAACTTGGATCATCAGTCCCCCAAGTGAGCTTCAACCCATAGTTTTGTGCAAAGGTCTCATTGAGGTTGAAGGCATATTCTTGGCCTTGCAAGATGCTCTCAAAATATATGACAGAATATCCACATAAGGTTTGGTTCAAAGGAACATTTATAGACCATGTTGCAGTATTCAAGAAGAAGCTCAACCACGTTGTATTGCCTTGAGGTTGCAATGCATTACTACAATGGCGAGGAGGAAACTGGATTCGATGAGGTAGGAAAGGACTTGCTAAGACCCTTGGGCTTCATTGAGGGATTACGTTTCCAATGCAATGTACCTTATGCAGAGTTTCTGAATGGGGTACATGCGCAAGAAATAGAGCTCAACAATGTAGGATTGTGGCAAGTACCACATCCATGGCTATGCTTACTTGTGGCGAGCAATTGCATGGAGCTCGTTGTAAAAAAATTATAGTTGGAGAGGAATGTAACTAACGTGCTCAATTGTGGACTGTTAGTAGAGAAGGCATAGATGGAGGCTTCTTTATCACACTTTGAACGTTAACATTGAAAAGCTAGAGGTGAAGATTGAACATCTTTTGAACCCTGTGACTTCATCAAGAACATGATAATAGGGACCTCACAAGCTGATTGTGCTACCTTGATCATTGATTGCACTACTGGAGGTCTTGAGGCCGGTATCTCCCAGGATGGTCAAACTCATGAGCATGCTCTGTTGGCTTTTATCCTCGGTGTGAAGCAAATGATTTGTTTCTGTAAGAAGATGGAAGGAAGAAGGGGAAGATATCCTCCATGGAAGCTTGGTAGAAGCTTGAAAATAAAGAGGGAGAAAGACTCTCACTAAAAAGTAACAGTAACTATAGTCTCCATTAACTCCCGTTGCCATTGTTTTAAGAGAAATACCTTCAAAACATGGCCTAAAATGACTAACAAGTTGCTAACTACAGTCTTCCTACCACCAAATTTGGTCCAAGACTCCATTAATACTCTAAACTTGCAGTCCTTGTGGTCCAAAAATCCTTGGTAACTGCATTGATGCAACCTCAAGTACAAGATATGGACGATTGGGGGAAGAGGCTCAACATAGTTCTACTCTTTACCTTCTACCCAGATCCTCCATATCCTGTAGAATATCATGAGAGCAAGGCTAACCCGAGCCCACTGGGTGTATAGTAGGATTAGTCGGCTCATTTGACCCAACCGAGTTGTATTTGCTCATAGATCCCCTACTTCTAGTTATCAAGTGGAGGGATTTCCCAATCTCCACATTGACTATCTAGCTTTAGATATCTTGAGTGGGCTACCCAAATATAAAATTATTTTCCTTCAAGAGTTTCATGATTGATCTTGTATATCAGATTTTGAGTAAATCCCTTGTATATAACTAATGAAATAATATGATTGGCTTCTTTCTTTACTCTAAGTTATTTTGTCTTTTTAAAAAAAGTTCTTGTGTTTAAATTAACCTACATTATCACATATAATAGATCCAAGGTGAACCATGGCATCATTACCTCTTCTTCCGCATTGTGTATCAATCTGCCTTGCACTCGCTGGCTTATGCTTGGCGAGAAGATTTAATGCAAATTTTGGAGAAACTTTATTTTCCTCTTACATATTCCCAGGGGGTCCACTAGGGTTTACCGTATGGTACCACGTCAGTGTAAGGGAGGGGGGTTATTTAAGGGAAGAAAGGTACATTTTATAAAGTAAGGTCCCATAAATAGGGGGTAGATAAAGGGTATTTTCATATATTTCTTGCACGCATGTGACGTCTCCTTATTACTACTAGTGAATCCCATGTGTACATATTATATAGAGAGGTCATGGACTTGATATAGTGTCTACTACTCCATTGACATTAAGAGGCTGCCTATCTTGAAACAAATCTTACGAGAATTCGATGGATGGAAGAGCTTAAAATTTTCAACATATTTTTGTTCAAGGAACCATGAGTCAAAGCCATCATAACTATAAATGATCAAAGTATCTATCAAGACCGGTACATTTATGATCGAGTGACTCATATTTTACCTCCAAATAGAATAGCTCACCTAGGCAGGCAAAAACAAAATGATTACATTGTCAAAGGATTCCCTTAACAACCAAATCATCATTGACTCTTCAAGTTCATAAGAAAACTCCTATATATAAAGAAATACCTATGGCCATGTTTCACGATTAAAGCCTTGCTCAATATATCAAAAATATATTTTCTAAAGATTGCATGATGTACATACTGATGCAATAAAACTTGAGCTTTCATCGTGTGATTAATCCCATGGATCAAGCAAATGAAAGACTAGTTTTTCATGGCCAGGATGAGCATACTAAATCAAGCTATGATCATCTAACTATGTTGTCATGGGAGTTTGTGTTAAACAGCAATCCATAGGGGATAATGAGTTCAAACAAGACAAAAGATAAAATGTGATTGACTCTTAGAAGTAACTCTCTATGTGTTAATTTATGAGCACTATACAATCTAAGTAATCCTCAAGTACCATGCCCTAATATGATGAAGAATATCTCAACCCCACAGAAACCCTAGAAAGAAACCCTAACAGTACCTTAAGGACTCTTCGATGTTCATGTCTCGAATCTTTTTTTGGCTGAATGAACTCAACTCTAGGTGAACACTTAATTTTCAACTATGATTGTATATCAACTCTTGAAAATTTGCCCAAGCCTTCATACATCAAACTATACCTCTTATATATGCCTTGCTTTTTGTTTTTCCCTATTTTCATTTTTGTGTAGGCCTTGATTCTATCTACAACTTGTTTTGGACATAGATTAATCATACAAACTTTGAATATGATCATCAAGGTATTGAAAATGATTGAACAACCCTAGTCTACAAAGCGTACATAGGCAGAATTGTAAAAATTTTCTCAAAATAGTTGAAAATGTCACTTTTCAGAAAATGCATCACTTTTTTATATTCTTGGATTTGGATGACTTTCATGTATTTTAATCCATCCAAACTTCTAACTTATTAGAATTGTGAAAACTTTCTCAAATAGCTAAAAATATATTATGTGGATACACCACTTAAGATAAGTCCTTACATGTAATCCATCCAAACTTCTCATTAAGTTATTAGAATTGGGAAAACCTTCTTGAAATAGCTAAAAATGTCTACTTTCGTAAAATGAAACACTTTTTTACATTTTTGGATTTGGATGACTTATACCACTTATGATAAGTTCCTACATGTATCTTAATTCATCTGAACTTCTCATTAAGTTATTAGAACTTAATAATTGATATTTAGACTATTTTGATGGACGAGTTCTACTCTGTGAAAATCTTGTAAAGATCATGTTTAAGTGACATATAAGCATATTTTCAAAAAACTTGTATGGATGTCTTTTTCTTGCTTTTTGTACACTAAACTTGCAGTCTCATGACCTCCACCCCCTCTAAGCCTGCACATCTTTCGAATGGGACACATAGTATAATCCACCTGGATCAAAAGGCCACATACATCTTTTTCAAAGGATCATGCACACAATCATCCTACCACCATCAGAATCAAAACTCAAGTACTTTCCATTCCCAATCTTCAATTCTTTCAATGTCTCTACTAAAAACTTCTAGCAAATGTTTACTAGATTTCTCAAATTTAGGTCCTTGGCAACCCCCTTCATCTATTCATCACTATCAATAGATAATGGTTCTATAACTAGTTTCACTTTCTTATCAATTTTTTGACACTTGGTCTGAACACTGGCTTCATTTTATTTCCCTATCAAATCCAACTCTTGCTGCAAATGGGTAGGCTAACCCTATTAGCTAATATAAATCAACCCTCTTCTCTTTGGACTACATAAGAACTACCTCTAATTCTGTATGCTAAAGAACATAAAAAATAAACCCTTTTGGTTGAATTATTTTAATCCCTTTTGACCCTTTTTGCTAAAATAAATCAATAAGTCACTCTTTTTTCTGAGAAAACTTAACTCCCAATACTCTTTGCTACATAAACACAGAAATCTCATGATGCATAGCTAGAGAATGAACTTGCACAATGCTAGAATCCTCCTATACTTTAGTTTTCAATATAGCAATGACATCTACACTTGTCTCTGAAATACGATAGCCCATCATACATTCTAATAATGTTTTCATTATCCTACAAAAGATTGGCATATTTTGTGATCCTTTTTCTTTTCTGCTAATATATTGTCTCGTAACTCTAGGCATATCTACAACCTTGTGAAAACATAGTGAACTATAAGTAGATATACCAATGAATCCTAAAGAAAAATCATAATTGCCAAGAGCAAGAGTTTTTCTCCTTTTATACCACCATCATTTCGTAGGACAATTGTACCTAGTAAAAATCTAGCTCTTTAGTCTGTAAAGGGGAATCATGCAATGTATCGTTGTTTCTCTAATGATTCACACATGCTGTCATAAATTGTATGGCTCTTTTCCCATCCTTACTTTTGACTTGTGCATATGAATATCCATGATTCATTACCTTGGTCTCCATTCATGCTTAAGTTATATAAGTTTGACCCAAAATGGTAGGATAAGAGCATAAATCCTGAATGAAAAAGTGAAGTCTCTTGTACATCTCCTCATCTTTGGAGACATGTTGCATAAAGCTCCCTGTCAGTGTTATTGGGAGGCCTCATCCACCATCCATGCTCAACATTTGCAAGCCACTTCCTACTCTCATAAAAGCTACAAACCATAACATATATCTCAAAGCCATGATCAATCAAGGCAACACAAGGTGTCTTTGTGTCTCAAACTTTGACTACTATCTTGATAGTCACTCGAGCCCAATGACACCTAAAATAATGACTTTGAGGAACCAACACAGGTGCATCATCTTGTCCATACTATACAAGCATACCCGTTAATGTCTTCCATGCAATACTATCCACAAGTATATTACTAGAATCATCCTATGCAGTCAATTCTTCAATCTGGATACCCTACATAATAAAGTCCGATATAGCCTTTGCTTCTCTATGAATCATGGATTTGGTAGGGTCACTCACAAACATTTTTACCTTTTAATAATGCCAATAATTTCCTCATGGAACTCCCTTTTTACAATTCCCAAGATCTCACCTAGGGTAAACTCAACCTTGCTATTTAGGATTTTGTCTTTCAATACTTTCTTAAGATCTATCATAGTCTCAATGTTTGAAAGAAGCTTGTAGCCTAGCTATTTCCTTGGTTTAGAATCATGTATCTTGCTCTTCTATGCATCTTCCATGTATTGCTCACGACCAAGTTTAGAAGGTGATGCATGCTCACCCCCTTCAGTCACTCTCTTTGAAATGCTAGGATTACCATCATCTATCTTCCACTTTTCCTCAATAAGCACCTCAATATCCTAGGTATTAACTAAATAAGCATAAATAAGTAGGTATCTACGTGGGAATCCCACCTAGTCTCTATCTTGATAGTGATCCGGATTTTTTACAAATCAGATTTCTACTACAAAATTTTGGCCAAAACCCCTATCAAAAGCCTTACCATATCAATTTGGGTTTACTCTTCAAGCACTAGGTATGCTACATTGCTTCTTAATTATGATAACTCTAGCAAATGGAGGGAACAAGTTCTTAGGAGGGATGTCAATGTAAAGGGTAAAAGGGATGGTTATCTTAGTGAAGATGGAAATGGGTTATACCTAGGAGTTGAGTGAGTGCATAGATTTTTCAAAGGACTAGCCTCCAACTGCACGTGGGTTCCACCTGCATCACTAAGATTTGAAATCTATCACCATCATTAGAGGACATCTCACCCTAGTACACAAGTCAATATCTACATCATGGTGTCATTTGGATCTTACACAAAAGCTTACAAGCATGGACCCCTTCTGTCACATGCTTATATGTATTTATATATATATAGGAGACTAAAGTCAAAGCACCTTTTGAAAGCCGTTTTTTATAATCTCAATAACTCCCACAGAAAAGCGAATTTCAAGAAAATTCCCGCGCTATCCAATCAGTTTCAATCTAGTCTACAAAGTTTCGGAATAAACTTTTTTTAGATTCTTTATCGATTTGAAGTTACGAAGGTGCAGATTGCTGGCTACATGCAATTTTCTTCTCTCTTTCACCACATCAACTTTCCATTCTATCCTTCTTGTAAATATATTATAATAATGTGCTTTGGGCACCCACCTCTTGTAATCTAGCTTCCTTTCTCTCTTTTGTCTACCACCACCCTTGGCTTCTTGCATGATGACCAAGGTGGGGACTTGTCCCATCCACTATTCTCTATATTTTCAAAGATTCCATACATCATCTAAGATTATGTTAATCAAGAATATTAGCTTAATTTAATCTCTCATGAAGGCTATATAAGGAGCCCATGGAGATGTAGAGAAGGAGAATGAAAATGACAAGCACATGAGAGCACTCTAGAATACCCTCATGCTAGTCCATCTCTTTGAGGTAAGCTATGAGTGAGTTCTTTTATTATGTAGCATAATGGCGAGCTTCCTCTACCTCTTCTCCTCTTGTCTCCCTCTCTTCTCATCTTCTCATTCAATGAATACATAATGGCAAGCTTCCTCTACCTCTTCTCCTAATGGCAAGCTTCATTTGCCTCTTCTCCTCTTGTCTCCCTCTCCTTTTATCTCTCTCTCTCATATTCTAATATGGTGTCTAGTACATATATTCTCTCTTGTAAATTTGTGTCTTGGTTCTTTTGATTCTCTTTGAGAAAAGGGATGTCCTAGACCATCATCCCTTTGGCTATGTGGTGCCCCTCTTTAGTTCTCTTAGTGAGGATTGGATGTTGGATGGGTAAGAGGCAACCCATTCATCATTTCAGCCCTCATTTTTTGTACCCCCACTAAGGAGTTCTCAAGCTACGCTCTACAATTTCTATGAAGGGAGAAACATCTAAGGAGTTTTCATCTTCTTCAATGAGTGTTTGTCAAGAAATCACTAAGGATGAATCTTCATCAAATCCTATTCAAGGGATTCATTGCTTAAGAGTACCGCTATGGTCTCCAAAAGAAGCTCAAGAGAAGAAGAATCTTTATCAACAAACGGCACGTATGTGGGTAAAGCAAGTTAATTACACACACCCTTCTTTTCTTCAAGAGAAATCTTGCTCTCATCAAATCTCTAGGTCAAGGCATTGTGTTGAGTGCTTGGTGTCTAGTGTAAAGACACTCCCTAAGGAGCCTCGTCTTCAAATGGTGAAGGCGCTTTCAAATTTGGGGATTAACAAGTTTTTGGAGGGAGAGTTACACATCAATGGTATGCAGTATTGGCAAGAGGCTACATATGGTGATGTGCTTCAACTACTACTAGCAAGAAGACTTAAAGTAATTGAGAAGGTAGCTATCGAAGCCTATGAACTTTACAAGGCTGATGATGGTCATACCAAAGCTACGCTAATAAGTGGTGAGCAAATCCTTCACACCTCTCGAATGGTGGGATCTAAGAGGCCAGAGCTTCAACAACATGCTTCATGAAATTTTGTAGTGAAAATTTGTAGTTAATGCATAAATGACTACTCCTACTTTCTATAACTTTCAATCGGTTCAAAACATTCAGGTGGATGTATGCATTAGTTGAAAGATACATTTTCAGCAAAGATTGGTCTTCTATTTTGGAGCTGAGAGGTTGAGAGAGATCTTGTTGTCCCCTGATCCCATAATACTCCCTATTTTGGATTATAGCATCTCTTTTAATGTGCGCATATTCATTCTACTCTAAGTGTATCCCATAAACCATAGGGATTTGTACGAACCTATTCGTCCTCTTGCTAGCAAACTGTGTACATAATAGTTAGCACAAAGCTCAGGTTTCAAAATATTATAAGGGGCTTATTGGACCCTCGTTGTCTTGCTGAGATTAATGCATCTATGAATCCATTTATTCTACCCTTAATAAGATATGACTTGGGCCTAGACATGTTCATCTTTATTTTGTATTAAGCTAGATCAACATCTTCCTATCATGGCTCATAGAATGATAAGGTTTTCGCATTACTTCACATAAAATAATAGTTTTTAAATCAGTTCAGTGCATGAATAGTCATCTAGAATTCATGCTTCACAATCATGATTAAAATAAACACATGAAATGTTAGTTTCCGTTCATAGGATGCAATTGTAGCGATGTATAGAAACCTAGACTTTCATATACGCAAGTAACATGAGATCCGGTGCATTAGGAATAAGTATTCATTGCCAGGTATGAAGAGAGTTAAAGGTCGTTTTGAATGTACAAATATATTAAATGCACCATGTGCATGATGGATAAGTTTGATTGGAAAACTCTGCATAGTACCGCACTAAGAAAGATGGAAGGGACGCATGCATCTAGATTGTATCCTGAAGGCCTAGATGAAGAGTCTTGCCTTGCCAAGTGTGTTAACTGAACTTGGTTGGAGGGAGATGAGTAAAGAACTGGAAGAATAAAATACCCTTGGTTGGGTTGCAAATAAGGTATGTCAGTTGCCTTGGTTGACCAGTTAATCCTTTGGGTTAGGGTTAAGATACTATAAGATAAAACCCAAGGGAAAGAGCAAGTCAAAATAAGTTAACTTACCAAGAACATTTGCTTGCATGATCTTGTTTAGGATTATGCAAGTCACGAACAATCCAGGATCGGATGTTGGGAGCATCCAGAAAAAAGATCCAAGATCGGATGCTGGGAGCATACGGGAAAAAGGAATCACACCTTAGTAGTTGGTCGTACAAACGGCCTCTGAAATATTCGTGATTGTACACTTAGGTACACTATTTTTACTCCTTTGCTCAAGGAACTAATTCAAGGAAAAACACATAATGCTTCAGGTTAAAAGCCTAGAGGGAGAGGCAAGAACAGTTACCTCCAACTATCTGCCTGGCCCTATCCAAGGGGGTTGTTAGCCGCGCCAGATATATGGACCTAACCCGCCGTGAGAGGTCTCTCCGTGGGTGCTGCTTGTAGCGGGAGGACGCTTGGGTGCCAAGGGAGGCTCTGGCTGTAAATTCCTTGCCTCTAGATCCCGCACAAGAGGCCAATGTGACTCGAGATGGGATCTTGAGGCCCGTGTACTAGTCTACGAGCGGAACTTGGAGCAACAATCTTGTAGATTGCTAGGATAGCCTTCGGGCATGATAAATGCTATACTCTAGGATTAGGTTAAATAAAGAGCAGATATTTGAAAGAAAATGAACTTGCTTGAAATTGTTTAAGTGTCAATGCCTAAGTTACGTGAAGGAACCAGTGATTAAATGGATTGATTAAGGACGCTGCTTTTGCATGTCAAACATGTAATGTGGTAGGTAATTAGATAACTAAGCAAACTGAGGAAAGTACGGTGGACGTGACTTGGGTCCGTCCTACGGAAGGGTGGTCCCGGTCAGTTGGGAACTTTTCTCAATGGCGAGATAATGAGACTATGAAGACCTAGCATCAATAGAGTTAGAATCCCGATTTATGCTATTTTAGGGGAAAGAAATGGGACTATGCCTTATGGTAGAGAGGTTGAGCTTCGCATCCCTTTCATTTTCCAATCTCTATGAACCAAGTGCAGCATGAATCCGCATCGACTCTATTGTTCCTAAGCAAAGTGGTTCATCTGGAGCTCGACGCTAGCTAGTTCCTAGAGACATTGCTGATAGGAAAGGAACCCTGACTTCAGGTCGATCCTAACTAGGAACGGCCGGACACTTCCACTCAGGGAAGACTCGGGAAGACCTAGATCGCAAACCCTGTGACATTCCTTGCGAGTGCCAGGCGGAGCTTTCTAGACCCTCTTCCCGATGGTCTGCTAAGACGTGTCCCACAAGCGGACAAGAGGACACGTTACAATTTTGCTCAAGAAATAACCAGCAAGAAGATTCTCCAGGCCGGTTTTGTGTGGCCTAGTGCACATCAAGATGTGCAACATTGGTGCCGCACTTGTGATGATTTCCACCAAAAGGCCAGACCAAGGAAGCTAGTGCATGAGGAACAAAATCCCATAACTACATATGGCCCATTTGAGAAATGGGGGATTGATGTAATAGGGCCACGCCCACGAAGTCTGACAAGGAATACATCATAACGGGTGTGGGCTACATGACGAGGTGGGCAGAGGCTTCAACAACTAGTAGGAGCACAGCCCAAGAAGTGAAAATTTTATGTTTGAAAACATTTGTTACAGTTTTGGCACACCTTTGGAAATTATCTCTGACCGGGGTCCTAGTTTTAGGGCCAATCTAGTGGGGGAGCTAATGGAAAGGCTAAAAATCAAGCGCAGGCATTCTACTCCCTACTACCCACAATGTAATGGTTTGGTCCAAAAAGTGAATGGGTTAATTTGTAAGATAATTACCAAGCAAGTACACATGCACCCCAAGAACTAGGATAAAAAATTGAGTGCAGCTCTTTGGGCCTATAGGACTTCATTTAGAACCTCACTTGTCTATACTCCATTTCACCTCGTCTATGGCCAAGAGACTTTGCTTCCTATAGAGGTAGAACTAGCCAGTTTGTGTGTTTTAGTAACCAGTCGAGAGAAGAATCAAGATAAGAAGTTAGAGGAAAGGATCTTGGATCTAGAGAGGCTGGAGTTAGATAGGATAGCAGCAGTCCAACACTATTCCGTGCAGGCTAAAGAGAGGAGGAAGACATTTAATAAGAAGCTGGCTAGCAAACACATAAGAGAAGGATCACTTGTGCTACGCTATGATAACCGCTTTGATAATAGAAAGGATGCTAAACTTGTGTTCAAGTGGGAAGGACCATTCATGGTCATAAGGAGATATCCAAATGGCAACTATAAGCTAGGTGACATGGATGGGAGAGTTCACAAGACAAGGGTAAATGGATGGCGACTCAAGCCTTATTTTCAAAGAAATATAGACACTTTGGAGCAATCATTCAATGAAGAGCCACCAATGAGGGGGTGCAGTCCTCCTTGCTCTATTGGACCATCATTAGCAAGATAGAGAGGCATGAATGCCTCTAGCCTAAGGGGAGGGCTAATGATCAGGGTTTTTTATAAACTGGATTTCTACCACAAAATTTGGTCAAAACCCCTATCAAGAGCCTTACCATATCACTTTGGGTTTACTCTTCAAGCACTAGGTATGCTACATTTCGTCTCGATTATGATAACTCTACAAAATGGGGGAAACAAGTTCTTAGGAGGGATGTCAATGTAAAGGATAAAAGAGATGGTTATCTTAGTGAAGATGGAAATGGATTACACCTAGGAGTTGAGTGAGTGCATAGATTTTTCAAAGGACTAGCCTCTAACTACACGTGGGTTCCACCTACATCACTAAGATTTGGAATCTATCGCCATCATTAGTAGAGGACACCTCAACCTACTACACAAGTTAATATCTACATCATGGTGTCATTTGGATCTTACACAAAAGCTTACAAGCATGGACCCCTTCTGTCACATGCTTATATGTACTTATATATATATATATATATATGAGACTAAAGTCAAAGCAGCTTTTGGAAGCCATTTTTTATAATCTCAATAACTCCCAAGGAAAAGTGAATTTCAAGAAAATTCCCGCGCTGCCCAATTGGTTTCAATCTGGTCTACAAAGTTTCAGAATCAACTTTTTTTAGATTCTTTACCGATTTGAAGTTACGAAGGCGCAGACTGCTGGCTACATGCAATTTTCTTCTCTCTTTCACCACATCAACTTTCAATTCTATCCTCTTGTAAATATATTATAATAATGTGCTTTGGGCACCCACCTCTTGTAATCTAGCTTCCTTTCTCTCTTTTGTCTACCACCACCCTTTGCTTCTTGCATGATGACCAAGGTGGGGACTTGTCCCATCCACTATTCTCCATATTTTCAAGATGCCATACATCATCTAAGATTATGTTAATCAAGAATATTAGCTTAATCTAATATCTCATGGAGGCTATATAAGGAGCCCATGGAGATGTAAAGAATGAGAATGATAATGAAAAGCACAAGAGAGCACTCTAGAATACCCTCATGCTAGTCCATCTCTTTGAGGTAAGCTATGAGTGAGTTCTTTTATTATGTAGCATAATGGCGAGCTT
This sequence comes from Lygodium microphyllum, assembly GCF_053477565.2. Taxonomy (NCBI): domain Eukaryota; kingdom Viridiplantae; phylum Streptophyta; class Polypodiopsida; order Schizaeales; family Lygodiaceae; genus Lygodium; species Lygodium microphyllum. Next base: position 92,127,098 of record NC_141158.1, on the reverse strand, counting down.
CCTCTACCTCTTTTCCTCTTGTCTCCCTCTCTTCTCATACATAATGGCAAGCTTCCTCTACCTCTTCTCCTAATGGCAAGCTTCATCTACCTCTTTTGTCTCCCTCTCCTCTCCTCTCTCTCTCTCATATTCTAATATGGTGTCTAGTACATATATTCTCTCTTGTAAATTTTTGTCTTGGTTCTTTTGATTCACTTTGAGAAAAGGGATGTCCTAGCCCATCATCCCTTTGGCTAGGTGGTGCCCCTCTTTAGTTCTCTTAGTGAGGATTGGAGGTTGGATGGGTAAGAGGCAACCCATTCATCATTTCAGCCCTCAATAGTATTCCTTGTAGTGAATAATTTTGCAGTGCAGTATTTTACACTTATCTTTAGTCTACATGGAAAAGGTTCATACTTTTGACTTAGCTTTAGGTACTATTTCAAGTTTCAAACCATAGGCTAAGGCTTCCCTAGCTAAATAAGATGACTCCACAAACACGTCCTCAAAAAGCTTTTTCATATGCCCTTTACCAAAGTTTAGGGAAAGAGGCTTCCCTATCTATGTAGAATAAATCTTCCCATATTTCCAAAATACCAAATTCTATATTTGAAGGCCTTCCAGACCCTATGCTCATGATCCATGCTATTGCACCACATGCATCTATGTACATAGTCTCTTCTGGGCAATGCTTGAGAAGAAACAGCCCTTTTAAAAATAGTACATGGTCCTACGATTCTTTCTTGAGCCTTTATCCATGACATATCCAATTTTGAAATTTCTCAAACATTTAATCAATTCATCCATACTCTCATCCTTGACTAGAGGTATCATAGAAGTAGGTGGTTTAACCATAGAAACTAGCAAAGGCATAGGCATAGATATAGAAGTAGGCATAGGAGTGGATAACAGAGTAACATGAATAGAAGTAGAAGTAAGAGAAACTAGAGGAGTAATGGATCCATTTTGCAATGTGAATTTCCACATATATCTCTTCACCAAAGTAGTAACAACATCCTTGGCATCTTGCTAATTTGTTTTAAGTTCAATTAGTTGGGTTTTGTATTCAACAAGTCTCCTAATTCCACCTGCGATGATGGATCTACAACCTATAAAAATAGTTATACATTCTCAAAGACTAAAGTTGAGGGATAAGCCTCAGTTCAGCCTTGTCTTTGTGTTAAAGTATAGTTTTTACCATTTTTACAAGAAAAACACATGAAAAAATGTCTCATGTACCTACTATCAACCCATGCATAACCTAAATGGTAGGGAGAGAAAAGGGATTTGAGAGTGCTTAGTTGCTGATAATATTAAAATTTCTGATCTATTTGCTTGTGTATACCATATAGGACGTTCATAATTTAAGTTTAAGAGAGTCCTGCAGCACGAGAAGGCTCTGTGCTGACCCTTAGTAACACAACATTACATGTAGGCTAAAATCTTTGAAAGAAATGTATTTACACTTCACAATGATGATTTCTAAATCATAAAATGATTGAGTACTAGGGTTCATACACAGTCGCATTGCACACAACTCATAGTATCATTCCTGGATGCATTGCAATTGTATTTATACATATGACCTACGCTGAGTTGTGAGATACCTAAGATGTAGGTTTAGACAATCAGTTTCCTTGGGGACTATTTATTGAGGAAAATATCTATATCTCATCAAACATTTAAAAAAAAGAGTGGAGTTTGCGACATGCGTGCTATTTGTGTTAGCGGTGCATCGAGGGGCTAATCCCCAAGGTGTAGGAGAGCTGCATTGGGACCACGGCATTCAGCCGAGGGGTGCCTCCTTCTGTATATGCTTATGAGGTGTTTTTACACCGATATATGTGCAGGAACTCCCTCTGAGGAGTGTAGGAAAGGCTTAACCGTTGGACTACAATCCAAAACAAACGTGAAATGTATGATAGAAGTTAGGGCAATGTGTCCCTTAGACGCTCCTGGCTGCGAGGCCAAGAGGGTGTGTTCTTTGAGTGTAGAGAAGCACAGCTAGTGCTTAGAGTCAACGTACAACTTGGTTAATCTAATAGGATGCAATTTACATGTCAAGGAGACCATATTTGGCTAGAGCACAATGATCTATGAGGGTTGTTTCTTCTGTCACAATATCATTTATCTCATTAGGCCAAGAGGGTCATGTGTCTATTTAGTGCAGGTATGTTTAATGGTTTCCTATTTTAGTGATTGCATAACACAGGTTGGAGGAAGTGCCTAGTGGGAGCCTTTGCTACACAGGAGCTTCTTGTGGCCATTCTAGGTAGTATCGTCACATTTTTGAGTTTTTTCCCTAAGCTACCAGAAATCAAGACATGAAGTCCTAGGGTTTGGTTAGGTATATCTAGGGGAGATTCAAGTAGTCATCCACATCCTATTAGGACATTGTCAAGCACTAAAGATCTGTGATAGAGGGTAGTCCTTGTCGCCATGTCCTTCATGCTTGCTAGGCAACTATCCTAGGAGTCTGTGCTAGTGTGAGATATTAGAGAAGCCTACCAAAATAGCAAGGAAGAGCAAGTTCTGAATATATCTAAAGATAAAAATGATAGATGTGTGTGAAAAGGGTTATAACCCCTCAATCAGAAAAGGAAAAAAGAAAAAGGAAGAAATTTCCTATAAGCAGTTGATTATCGCATTGCGGAGGTCTGGTAGGTTCATGGGGGGACGAGACCCGGGGCCGATACCTTGTCTTCTTGGGGGTAGCAGCTAGCTAAAATAAATAAATAAGGAAGGTTGGAGTGAAAAAAAAAGTTAGCAAAACAAAAAAGGATTAAGTATCGCCTTGGGAGAGCTTGGTAGGATCTTGGGTGCCAAGTCAGGAGACCTGATGTCGATGTGTTGTTCTCCTTGGGTCACTCTACGCTCAGCTCCATCCTTTTTACATGCCCGAGTATGGAAACCTTGGGAGGCAAATGTGCTACAATAAAAGTATGATGATCAGGCTATAGAAGTCATTGCCTAGTAGGAGGTCCTGGTCCAGTTGTCCTAAGTTAGATAGGTAGTTCAAACCACTACTAGGATAACCTCTTTGATAAGGTTTTTAGCCAATCCATGTTAGAGGAGTTGGTTAGTGACTCGCTCTGGATTTCTATCAGATTATGTTGGGCCTATCCCTTGTGGAATCTCATGCCTTAATTCTATCAGGGAGTAGGGTGAGAGCTATTCTTGTGCTTTGTTGAGTATATTTTTTGTGGCAGCTTGATGCTTTCTTTGGTTGTTGCTTGTGTAGATCAGTTCATGGGATTTGATGGGATGAGTCATCCTTTCCCGTGGTCGCCAATGAGAGCAGCATTTAAACACCCGTAAAGTGCCAAAAAGGAGCAAACTAATGTAAATTGTATGCAAGAATTCAAAGCCAATGGAAGAGAAACATGAGGATTCGACATTTTTAAGAGATCGAGAAAGACAGAAATGCAAACTTTGGCTGTTGTGGTGGTTGCGGATTTTGTATAAATTTTTTGACGATTGGATTGAAGGAAGGTAGCTTCTTGGTCATTCAGGATATCAAGTCGGGACATGTAAGATTTTTCAAATCCACAATCGGTCTCACCGAACGGGAGAAATGTGAGAAACTGAACAATTCAAAGGTCAAAAAATGGACCAAAAAAAGGAAACCAATTGGGCATGGCCTTTAGGGGGCCCTAGAGGCCCCTAAATTTTTCGTGTGTGTGTGTGTGTGGGAAGGGGGTGGGGGGGTTTTAAAAACGACGTGAAACAGTCGTCGCCCCCTCATGGCGATGATTTGGGAGGAGGGGTGGGGGGCCTAAGAGCACCCCACCCAAGTGAGCATACTCAAAAATTTTCTCATTTTCTCACCCTCCGTTGCCTCCTTACACGTGCAAAATAGTTGCATGGTGGAGAAGATGCATAATTAGTCTCTCTCTCTCTCTCCTCTCTCATCTTGCTACCCATTTATATGCATGAGAAGGGGATGGAGTTTAATGAGAGATGTTGATGGAATGATGGTGCTAGAGCAAAGGAAATCATAGATTGGGCTATGAGAGAGCATCACTACAAGGATATGGAGGCATAGCGACGGTGGTTTCCGATGCAAAATAGCAGTATTGCTATTAGCGTCATAAATGCAACGCAAATAATGACGGTGCTCAGACGAAAAAAACGCGAGCCGAAACCCGAGTACGTTATTTTTCGCGCATACATGAAAGAGAGAGCGAAAGGGAGAGTGAACATCTTGCATTTGAGAGGGAGAGGGAGAGAAAGAGAGAAAGAGGGAGAAGGAAAGCTTCTCACTGCCACCGCCACCGTTCGCGAAGAAGAGGAGGAAGTGTACGGAGGGCGAATCTATCTTCGAGCCTTTACAGTGAGTGTATTGTTCCTTCTTGCTTTGTTTTTGTGTTTTCTCTTTCTCTTTTACTTGTTTTTGTTAAAATTCATGTGTATTGAGAGAGGGAGTGGAAATGAGAGAGAAAGAGAGGGAGAGGGAGAGGGAGAGGGAGAGGGAGAGGGAGAGGGAGAGAGGGAAACATTAAACATAATAGGAAAAGAGAGAAAGAGAGGGAGAGAGAGAGGGAGAGGAAGAGGGAGGGAGAGGAAATAGAGGGAAACATTAAACATAATAGGGAAAGAGAGAAAGAGAGGGAGAGGGAGAGGGAGAGGGAGAGGGAGAGGAAGGGAGAGGAAATGAGATAGGGAGAGGAAGAGAAAAAAGGAAATGAGAGAGGGAGAGGAAGAGAGAAAAAACGTTAAACATAATAGGAAAAGAGAGAAAGAGAGGGAGAGGGTGAGGGAGGGAGAGGAAATGAGAGAGGGAGAGGAAGAGAGAAAAGGAAAGAAGAAACAAGAGAGAGAGTGTGGAGATAGAAAAAACATTAAACATAATAGGGAAAGAGAGGGAGAGGAAGAGAGAAAAGGAAATGAGACAGGGAGAGGAGAGAGAAAAAACATTAAATTGGTTTAGGGAAAGAGAGAAAGAGAGAGAGAGGGAGAGGGAGGTAGAGGAAATGAGAGAGGGAGAGAAAGAGGGAGAGGGAGGGAGAGGAGAGAGAGGGAAACATTAAACATAATAGGGAAAGAGAGAGGGAGAGGAAGAGAGAAAAAACATTAAACATAATAGGAAAAGAGAGAGAGAGAGAGAGAGGAAATGAGAGAGGGAGAGGAAGAGAGAAAAGGAAAGAAGGAACGAGAGAGAGAGGGAAAAAACATTAAACATTATAGGGAAAGAGAGAAAAAGAGGGAGAGGGAGAGGGAGGGAGAGGAAATGAGAGAAAGAGAGGAAGAGAGAAAAGGAAATGAAAGAGGGAGAGGAGAGAGAAAAAACATTAAACATAATAGGAAAAGAGAGAAAGAGAGGGTGAGGGTGAGGGAGGGAGAGAGAGAAGTAGGGAGAGGTTGTTGTTTTCTTGTTTGTTGTTGTTGTAGTAATAGTTGTTGTTTAGTTTTCTTGTTTTTTGTTATTGTAGTAGTAGTAGTAGTAGTAGTAGTTTTTTCTTCTTTTCTTGTTTATTGTTATTGTAGTAGTAGTAGTTGTTGTTGTTGTTGTTGTTGTTTTTTCTTCTTTTCTTGTTTATTATAGTGGTAGTGGTAGTGGTAGTGGTAGTGGTAGTGGTAGTGGTAGTGGTAGTCGTTGTCGTTGTTGTAGTCATAGTCGTGGTCATGGTCGTGGTCATGGTCGTAGTCGTAGTAGTAGTCATGGTCGTAGTTGTAGTCATCATAGTCATGGTAGTAGTCGTGGTCGTAGTCGTAGTCATCATAGTCGTGGTTGTAGTAGTACTAGTGGTTTTCTTGTTTGTTGTTGTTATTGTTGTTGTAATTTTTTTTTTTGTTTTCTTGTTTATTGTTGTCTAGTTTTCTTATTTGTTGTTGTTGTTGTAGTAGTGGTAGTAGTTTTTTTTTCTTGTTTATTATAGTTGTAGTGGTAGTCGTAGTCGTAGTGGTAGTCATAGTCCTGGTCGTGCTCATGGTCGTGGTTGTAGTCGTAGTCATAGTCACACTCGTGGTCGTAGTCGTAGACATCGTAGTCGTGGTTGTAGTTGTAGTAGTGTTGTTATTGTTGTTGTAATAGTTTTTTTTTTGTTTTCTTGTTTATTATTATCTAGTTTTCTTATTTATTGTTGTTGTTGTAGTAGTGGTAGTAATAGTAGTTTTTCTTTTTGTTTCTTGTTTGTTGTTGTTTTTGTAGTAGTAGTAGTAGTAGTGAGAGATATATGTTTTGTTGAGAGAGGGGGAGAAAGAGAAAAAGGAAGAAGGAACGAGAGAGAGGGAATAAACATACAACATAATAAAGAAAGAGAAAAAGAGAGAGAGATGGAAGGAGATGAGATAATGAATGAATAAAAAACAAAGAGAGAGTGGTGACGAGGTCCAGTGAGGTCCCGTGCAACACCACGAGACAGGAAACACTCTGACATACGTTAATTTGTGGGTGGGTGGGTGGAGACTTTACATACGTTAATTTTTGCTGAGTTATAAGAGAAGAAATCCCTTCTCAAACAATTTAAGAAATAAAACAAGAATGATAACAAAAACAAATTGCTTGTCATAACGTAGATAAAATGGAAAATGATAAAGGTCTTGATGTTCAAGATCACGAGGCGTATCTTAATCAGCGTATCCCATGTCCTTGCTCTCAATGTAAGCTGGCAATTAGACGAAAATATCGATTGTCTATAGAACACGTATGACACTTCGAAGAGTTTCAATCTGAGATCATTGATTAGGCGATCTTGGATTTTCAGCAAACGGTAAGAAAAGTTAGTATCAATCATGCATTGTACTCGTAAGCTAATTGAATACCATATACAAAAAGATTGGGTGTGGCTCTAGCAAATTTTCTATCTAGGGAGGTGACGTCTCGTCCCAAGGATGAGTGCACCCTTTGCGGCCAATTAGAAGAGTTCGTGGACGTGCGATGGATGGAGTGCCTGAGCCAATCCACCACTTGGAAGGTACTACCCAATCTATACCGTCAATACCAGAGGAGAGAGACAGTGCCTTCGAGACTTACCTACAATCTTGGAGCCTGAGATGGAGGCAATGATCAATGCATTGATTCCCATGGATGTCGAGACTTTTGATCCGCTTAGAGAGGAAGCATCCATACCATTATATGATGGGTGCCGAGTATCTCACCTGAAGCCACTGCTTGCACTCCTAAGTATGCAAGCAAAATATGGGTGGAGCGATGTGAGTGTGATCGAGTTGATCAGGTACCTTGTACGTACGCTTTGTCGATTTCTTTTCAGCACTATCATTAAAAATATTTGTGCTTTTTCAAGGTGTTTTATGATTTTTTTCAGGAGAATACGAGATTATGGAGACATGTCCAAAGTGTGGTTCTCACAAGTATCGAAAGGACTTGCAAGGGCAAACTATCCCTCAAAAAGTTCTTAGACACTTTTCGCTTATCCCTCGCATAAACCACATGTTTTATACGTCCGGCATGGCGAGCTTGACAATGTGGCATGCACAGAATAGGTCCACAGATCTCGAGGGGATGTAGTCCAAAGGTGATGACATGCTTAGGTTTTGTCATATCTATATTTTATATGCGACAACTAATTGAGTGTTTCAATGTACAGTACAAAATATATAGTGCAGCGTGGTCGTGTGGACGGCATTTACACATGGAGCGTAGTGACAAAATGCGCTCCACAATAAACTATGGTATCATGGCAAGGTTCCAGAAAGAGAGCCGACAATGAGCAACAAATCCAAACACGATTATAGATGAGATGGAGTATTTTGGGAACTTGCAAAGTATTGTTACGGTGGATTACCGTAGCTTCTCCATGATACTATTCGATGCGCAGTGGTTCAAAGTGGTACTTGAAGGAGCTGGAGCAACAGTTCGACAAGGTTCATCTGGATTTCTCAAAATAGATTCCGAAAAAAATGGACGAATTTTCACGACACCTTTTTGTTGCCGGCCCATTGTGAATAGGTACATGAACTCATTTGTTTGTTAATTGTATTATGACATGGTACATGTCACAATAGTTAAATCTCTCTTGTACGTGTTTGTGAATATGTAATCTTCTATCCAAACCCCTGACAACCTTGATGGTGGTATGTTATACCTTCAGCTCCCCGAAGTGCGAGAGTATATAATCAAAGCGATGTTCCGAGTATAGATGAGGATAATATGCAAATAGAGGGGTCGATATTGCAAGGGGTGGATGCCACCGAAAGCTTGGAGCATGTAGAGGAGCCAGCATCAAGTAACAATGATAGAAATACACGAGTCCAAGAATTCTTTGAGAACGAGGTGGACTCATCCTTTTGTGGTGACATGTCTATCGACCTTCCAGTTTATGCCGAGTTGGGTCAGGAGATTGACATGCGACCATAGGATACTTCATACTTGGAGCATCCACTTACTCAATTCGTTGACTAATTGCTTATAAGGGTACATAAGATATGCATTTTAAGTAAGATCATTTTTTAAAGATTTATATTACGGTGCTTTGTATGATTTAAATTGATTATGCTAACATCATTTTTTGTATGTGCAAGTGACCTTTGTGGATACTTAGATCATCAGGATGAGTCGAGGGATGAGCGATGAGGATTTGCAAAATATCTTTACGCGCATGTCTCCAGATCAGATGGTGAGATTCAGAGACATGGCGGACCAGGAGCTGTCTCGGACATCATTATGCTGCTCTATTAGATCTACTTTAGCACAATCAGATGCTTCAGTTTTGAGCAGACAAGGTCGATGCTCCAAACTTGGGCTAGATGGAGGGAGTGCTTTGGGGTCAGGGGGATGCTGTAGAGATCCAGATGCAGTGAGCCCGCGGTCAGCTTGGGATATAGGTGCTACTCCTCGCTCTCGTGGCGGTTCAAGAGAGCGTGGCTCAGGTGGTTGCTATGGAGGCATGGATGCAGTGTCTCGGTCTCATCGTTCTGCTGGAGTTGCGTCACCTCCGGGATTTGTCACACATGTGGGGACGTCTACTCCAATCACTCTAGCTTTTGCTCAGCCATTCACAGGTGGCACCCCTATGGGCGCTACTCCGATAGATACTACCCTGGTCAGTACACCGGATGAACAGGGGTCTTCTGGATATGCTCAGGAGCGTGGTCTCACAGGTGGGAGAGGACCCATCTTAGGCATACCCCAGAGGGGTATGCCTACCTTGTAGATGATAGGTCAGGAGCCATCATCATGAATGATGAGGGGAGGAGGGTGATGGCTCGCATGAGAGAGTTGTGCCAACAAGTTTTTCGGCGCAACGTCTTGGATCATTGGAAAAACATCCTAGAGGGAAGCAAGGACTACATAGTAGCATCCTTGCTTGAGAAGCTTCTGGTACCAGCCGCTGTCGTATTGCTGCGCATTCGAGGTGTGTAAACCACCCAAAAGTTGTGCATGGGATTTGGTACTTTGTACATATTTAGTTGTTGTGTTTACATTTATTTTCTGCGTATGAGTATAGTGAGGAGGAGTTGGAGGCATAGTGGTGAGCAAGATGAGATGCTTTCAGCCTATGTTGTGCAAGGTCAAGAGAAAAGCAGTTTATCATGTTACAAGCAAATGCAAGATGAAGGTTGTATTCTTTGCAAGGCAATATTTGTCCTTAGCCTTCAGGCATGCATAATAGTCATAGAGAAGATGACATTACTAGAAATTATACAAGCAAAGATAACACAAATGCATTGAAGGATGTGTTGGATGATGGGGCTTCACCAAAAGCAGTTGATTATGATAACAGAATTGCCTTACATCTTGTCGCTAGTGGAGTTGCTACTTCAGTATAATGCTCTTGACAATCCAACGGATCGTTGGGATAGAACAAGTGTTTTGCAACATGGCTGATGCAACATTTTAACTTATAGTTCACACATCTCGGCTTCTTTGCGAGCATTATGGTATACACGGGAAGTTAAAAAGATGGAGGCCGCTTTTCTGTGTGTGAAATGCTATGGAAGAAAGAGTGGCTAAAAAAACAAAAGGGGATTGTGAATAGTAAATGGTAAGAAAAGCAAAAAGGCTATTTGGGGGAAAAAAAGGAAGCTTTTCTAGAAAAAAGAAGGAGCTTTTTTGAATGGGTGAAGGAGGGAAAATAGACGAGGAAGCAGAATAGAGAGGGACGCAGAAAAACTGAGGGGAGTTCAGAATGAAGAACATAGGGGATGATGCGGGAAGAGAAGGACGGCCAGCATTCAGAAGGTACCCTCTGACGAAGATGTGCGTGATCTAAAATATTCCTGGAATTTCCGAGTGGCTCAAGTTAGCTCCAGAAAGACAAGAATGCTACTGTGACAGAGAGGTTGAAGGTGAAGAATGACGAGGATGAAGAGAGGACGTCACTGTTGAAGATAAAGAGAAATAAGATCAGACGGAGGACTACGAAGAGAAAAAGATGACGAGGCTACTGCGAATAAAGGATCGACGGGGGAAGGGGGACACGCTTTCAGAAAGAAATCGAGGACTTGAAGACGAATAGCTCATGGGCACAGTCTAAGTTTGATGATAAAACAGGCACGTCTATTGTGAATGGTTCACATGATACTGCAAAATTGGCAGGGCTTTTGGAAATTTTCATTAAGAAGTATGTGCAGTGCTATGGATGTGGGAATCCTGAAATCGGAATTCAGATTTCGAAAAGCCAGCTGATCACTCTCAAGTGTGCTGCGTGTGGTTTTATCTCAGATGTGGACATGAGAGACAAGCTTACAACATTCATACTGAAAAATCCTCCAGAGACAAAGAAGTCAGGGAAGGAGAAGAAGAATCTACGCAAGGCAGAGAAAGAGCGGTTAAAAGAAGGCGAGGCAGTTGATGAGGAACAAAAGAAGGCTAAGAAGGAGTTTAAGAAGAAAAAAAGTCATGATGAAGTTTCCAAAATCTCCAGAAAAAAATCTACAGCTTCTGATGAAGAAGAGCACTCTCCTGCAGCCAGCCAAGCTGATGAAGAGGAACCTGTTGTAGAGAGTGATGATGGCGTGGAGTGGCAGACTGATACATCACTTGCTGCTGCTTAGAAACGCATCAAAGAACAACTGACTGCTGCCACAAGTGAGATGGTTATGCTGGGAAATGGAAGCCATGATGTAGAAGAAATGACAGAGAAGGTAAATGTTAAGGAGGTGAAAGTGCCGAACAAAAATTCTATCAGTGTCAAGCATGCTGAACCTGAGGCTGAGAAAGTTGAGTCAAAGATGGTGAAGAAGGTGGAAGATAAATTTCACTCAACACCAACTGAGATGCTGAATACTGTTCGCAAAGTATTGAGCCCAATTTTCATGATACATACCTTAAAATTTTGGATAAGATAAACTCCAAGGTTTTACATAAGGAGGTGGTAACCATGTATGAAAACTGCAAGGTTCTTTAAAGGTTACAGAAACAGCCCATCATAACAATATAATATCACCTATTCATCCCATTCAGCTTGGAGTAACCCTGAAAACTTGATGATTGAGCTCACTAAAAAGAGAGTCATATACCATCAGTGGATTACAAGAATGGTATTGGTATACTTTACCCGTATGACATGCTAAAGCTAAAACAGAATTTAGTGATTGAAATCTGGAATTATTGTATGGTTAATATATGTCTCAGAGTTGAATGCTAGAACCATCTCTGACATTGGATTATTTATTTGTTTGATCTTCCATCTTGATATATATCAAGGTCTTCTGAAGACGCGACTATGCTTTCGTAAACCCTTTGACACCGCAGTAGATAGGTTTTCTACGTGTTGGATGATGGAGTGCACGCGTGCATATATGTCACACAGATGATCTGACGCATGCAAGGCACTCAAGAGTGGGCCTGCAAAGCCCGAGTGGCTAGATGCTAACAACTGGTGTCGACTGAGGGAGAAGGCTACAAATTCTCTAGGATGTTGAAGACAGTAGCGCGAGGTGGCGAGGGCACGACTAGAGGCCGGAGTGGTCCATCATCTTAGGAGTGGTGGCCACAAGACATATCTGGAAATACCATATTGGGGAGTATGGGAATTTCCCATAAGTTTGGGACACGTGGTCAAATATTTGGATTTGTCATAACTAGAACATTATAAATCCAAATTGAGCGCTCTATAGCTCAATATATTCCATTTTTCAAACACTTTCCAATGATAGGTCACATCATATAGTTTTGAGAAACTTATGGGCATGCTATCCGGATGCCACCTTTTTAGTATTCAAAAAATGAGAATTGGGAGATTCCCAAACTCACTAATATTGTGTTTGGAGGACTTTGTAAGTTTTTCTTTTGTTTTGCTTGCTTTTTTCTTTGCAATATCCTTTGTACTGACAATCATGTTTCTAACAGTTAGTATTTTGTTTCCTTTGTAGCACTCCATTACAAATCAGGATTCGACTGGCCTTAAGACTCGATATGCAGAGAGGCACGGTCTCACTGCATTGATCGATCGATTGTATGGACATGGCGGCCCTGTAAGTCACTCATCTTTCTTGTCCGTAGTTACCATGTTTAATTAAAATGCATTATTGTATGGTGAACTGATGTGTAGTTGTTTCTTTTTTTGCAGAGTCCGTTCGATCCTCCTTTGCGGTGGGACAAGCTTTCGGATGGCGATGATCTATAGCTCGCCCTTGGATCCCTGGAGCTCACATACCCTTCTTTTTTGGTCACGTAATCTGTGTAGATATTTTCTATGTAGTAGTGATATCTTGCCATGATTGTACCAATCACTTTCATTATGTGATCATGTATTTATTTCATGTATTAGTGTTATGATTTAAGTACACTTTGTCTTTATTTACACGAGCATTGTATATAGTGCAAAAACTATTTTGTATGGCCAAATAAAGCACATAATGCTATATGTGGCAGGCAGCTTGACGCAAATAACGACACTGATAATGACACTAATACCAACTATTCTATGGCATCGCCAATAACGACGCTTTTTGCAACAATGGAGGAAATTTTCTTTATTTACATTTTCATCACTTTTAACATTGGTATAAGGCCTATATCTTGTAGTGCATGAGCGGCCTCCAAACCATGAAATACGTGTCTCCAAAAGCGTGATTCTATGCGTAAGTAATAGATTCATTTGTTTTATGATAGGTGTTTGATGGTGTTATTTGAAAATGATTGCCTTTTATTGATAATGCTGAAATCTATCAAAAATCTTGTAGAAATCTAGAAGATCTAGTCGTTTAATAATCTATGCCAAAACATGCAAAACCCACAATTATGCGATTTTCATAGAAATTATAAAGTTTGGGGGTCTTGTTGTGATTTTGGGGTTCATGTGGATGAGAATGAATATAAAATAAATTTTTAGTGATTGTGATCAGTCCCAATCCATAAAACAGAAATATCAAAATTTTTATCTAAATAAATGAAGAAAAATAGTGGAAATTTGAGAAAAAATAGGTTTTTATGTTAGAAAATTAAGAAAAAATATGATTTATGTTTGTGGATGTATGACATGACTGGAACATGAGGGATAATCCTCCATTCAGCCTTGTCTTTTTGTTAAAGTATAGTTTTTACCTCTTTTACAAGAAAAACACATTAAAAAATGCCTCCTACACCTATTAACCCTTGCATAACCTAAATGGTAGGGAGAAGGAGGGGTTTTAAGGGTGATTAGTCACTGATAACATTCAAAATTGTGATCTATTTACTTGTTCATGCCTTATAAGACTTATAATTTAAGTTTAAGAGGGTCTAGCATCATGAGAAGGCTCGGTGCTGACACCCTTAGCAATGCAGCATTACATGTAGACTGAAATCATTGAAAGAAATGGCTTTGCACTTCACAATGCTAATTTTTAAATCATAAAATGATTGAGAACTATGGTTCATACATAGTTGAATTGCATGTAACTCATCGTGTTATTCCTAGATGCATTGCAATTGTATTTATACATATGACCTATGTGGACTATGTGAGATACCTAAGCTGTAGGTTCAGACGAGCGGTGGTTTTTTTAGCGACTGTTTAGTGAGGAAAATATCTATATCTCCTAGAAAATTTGAAAACAAGAGTGGAGTTTGTAATGTACATCCTATTTGTCTTAGTAGATGGGCCAATCCTTGAGGTGGTGTAGGAGAGCTACAACAGGGCCGTGGCATTCAGCCAAGGGATGCCTCCTTCTGTCTATGCTTACGAGGTGTTTTACACCAATATATGTGTAGGGACTCCCTCTGAGGAGTGTGGGTAGGCTTCACCATTGGATTACAATCCAAAACAAATGTGAAATTCATGATAGAAGCTAGGGCAGTGTGTCCCTTAGTAGACGCCCTTGGCTGCGAGGCCGAGGGGGTGTGTTCTTTGAGTGTAGAGAGGCCCGACTAGTGGATAGGCCATTTTTGGGCCCATTCTAGGTCGCGACAGGGGCTGTTCAAATTTAAAACACACGACGGAGAGGGTACGCCCATCCCATTGCATGTTATGACCCGAGCACAAGCGAAGCAATCCATCATATCACTGCCCTAGTAACCTAGATGCAGCCTTAATAGGAAAAAAGAATCATAGGCGAAGGAAGAAGAGAACTAAGGCAAAGGTTATGCTTAAGACGAAGAGTGCCATGACATTATCCATAGGAAAAAGAGTCACAAATGCAGATGCAAAAACATCCGCTTGGAAGACTGGAAAAAATGAGAGTGCTAAGGTTGGGGAGTGCCCTAACCCAAAGCACCAGCTTGAAGCCCTAGATAAGGTCAAGGAGTGGGTGAGAGAATCCCAAGAGCACTTAAAGGACAAAGAGCCCACATTAGAAGATGAAATCAATGAGCTCTCTAGTGTGAGCACATCGGTCTCTCCAACTTGGCTAAAGTCAAGAGATGCACCTGCACCACGAGCAGTATTGCATATGCTTTGCCAGACTAGCCAAGCATGGTCTTCAAGAGAGAATCCATTGTCTTTTTCAACAAGATGCGGATTGGGCTGCATTCAAAAAATCCCTACACGAAGAATTCTTCTTACAAGACTCTGGCCTTATGACGAAGAAAAGTTTCATTGAATGGATTGAAAAACTCAACAAAGGTTTAGCTGCAACAGCTCTGTACCATGAGTTTGAAAGTAAATTTGGACAACTTGATGGTGAAGACCAACAAAGTATGGAAGGTCAGAAGATTGAATTATTCCTTAAGGATGCAGATGCCATTCTGCAAGAAAAGCTTACTGATCATCTAGAAGATGCTACCTCCAAATCAGGAGTCAAGACTACATGGGCAGATGTTACTGATGTAGTTAACATGATTGCTCGAAGAGAGCGGATGCGACTACGATTGGGCTCTACTTCAACTTCAACAACTCCATTGATGGAGCTTGTTCCACCTTCAAAATCCCGTATTCCTTTGACTAATCAACCAACTCTTTCTTCTTCTATTCCTTCTAAAAATGATGTAATGGATGAACTCATTAAAAGCATGTGTGACCTTCATCTAAATCTTACAGAAATTAGTTCCAAGGTGGAGAAGCTAGATGTCAAAGTTGAAGAACGAGGACGATCATCAACTCAAAGACCCATGAGAGAAGGCTTTAAGAGGCATTGTATTTGGTGCGACAACCAACAACATGACAAGAGGGAGTATTCTACCTTCCATGAGGCTGAAGCACAGAAGCTCGTCTTTTGGAAAGATAGAAAAATTCATGCAACTGAAATTGGTCTTCCAGTGGAGCCAAATTTTGGCAATGGTGGAATGAAGAAAAGATTAGAAAATTTAGCTGTAATGAATGCCTACGCAGCAATTGATGCAGCTACCTATGGGCTGCAAATTGAGCCAACTAAATCAAGTTTGAAAGCATGTAAAGCTAATGTGCAATCTAAAGTATGGATACAAGCACTAGATCAAAAAGAAACGTGGTAAAGCAACCAAAGAAGATTTGGCTAACGTCAATCAGTACATTCAAGGAATAACTAGTTGAAAAGAATCGATAGATTCTTTTTCTACCTTTGCACATTTGGCTAACATCAATCATAAAGAAGTCTTGATTGAAGAAAAGAGAAGAAGAGAAGATGAACCAGGGCCTTCCTCTTCTAGCCCTCCAAAATGGGTAACTAGAAGAACACCTGAACAACCAAAGCTTGCTTAAAATATAACCCCAGATCAAGAGATGGAAGATGCACCACAAACAAAGAAGATCGAAGGAGAGGAAGGCAAGCAGCTAGGCTACAAATTGCAGTCTGACATTGAATTTGCAACCGATCTCAAACGAGTCCTAGAAGAACGAATTCACCTTAGGAATAATTCATGGAATTACCAAACGTGAATTCCATGATGTAATTATTAATGTAATAAAAAGGAAAAGACAATATGTTGGTGATGAAGTTGAAGAAACAGTACATGCTTTTTTGTAAGTTCTTCCAGTTTTTATGTAGGATGAAGAGAAGGTGACTTCACAAGGAATTCATCTTGAAGCAGTTAAAGAATTAATTCCAGCAATTGAAGCTGAAGATAAAGAAAGCATTAATGCAAAAATTAAAGAAGTGAAAGCTGAAAATGTAATGGTCATCTGGTCCAAACCAATTGGGTAGCCCACCTCTCAAAAAGAAGGCCGTCTACAGCATATGTATGAGGAGGAAGAGGCTCGGTTCATTCCAAGCAGTCACTACTCCCATACGCATTGGGCAAGAGCAACAATGGAGACAGTCGTCAAAATTGGGGAAAAAGAAACACCATGTATTGCACTTTTAGACCATGACTCGGAGATAAATGTCATGGCAAAGTGGCAGATGGCCCATAGATGTTGATCCAGGATGGCAAATGAGAGCTGCAAACAACTCTTTTGAAGAGTTATATGCTACATGTCCTAATGTGAAGGTAACTATTGAAGACATAAAAGACACTTTTCACCTTTTTGTTCAAGACTCTTGTAGTTACCCTATCATTCTTGGGCAACCTTACATTTCTGAAGCCCGCTTGGAAACAAAAGTTCTCGATGATGGTTCTTCCTATGCTCTAATCTAAAGCAAGGATAATGAATGAGCTATCCAATTTCTTACTATGTGTATTAACCATCTTTGAAACAGAGATTGACTACATGATTATCCTATGCCTTCTAATGCCCGAGAATTCAAGGGTTTTCGGGCTGCACTACTATAAAAGGAGGCTATGGTAGTGCATCATGTAAAAAGATTGAACCTCCTTATGCTACAGAAACTGTGTCTCTAGCAAATTTGTATGTATGTACAGCCAATAGTATGGAGTGTTATAAGTCTCTTTTGTCCATGACTAAAGCTGAAAGAAAATATTTATGTCATGTAAAAAGGGAGCTGAAAAATTATGACATGATAGTTGAAAATGAAGATATTTCGAGCTTTTTTTTAAACTGATTACTACTGACACATTGGCTAAAATATATGCAACTGCTCATGCAAAAAATCAGGCTGAAAATCAGTCCATAGAAGTATGTACATTGGATTTTTATCAAACAATTCAAGAATTTGTTGAGCAGGAAGACATTGGTTTACTCAACAAGGCTGAAGTGCAAGTGGAGACAAACTACAAGACGATGGATAAGAAAGTCAAACCTGTGGCAGTCCCACTGCCTCCTGAAAGTGAAGGGCTTGCTGATAGGGCAGCAAATCAGCCAAGTCTTCGTGATCTTTCCAACATTGGTCACAAGTTCTCATTTGAAAGTATAAAAGAGCTCAAAATAGGTGAAAATTCTTTCCTTTTGCCGGTTGAAAAACACTCTTTTTTACAAATGCTAATGAAACATGGAAAAGCTTTTGCATTTTAGCCAAGTGAGATAGGCTATGTGGACCCAAATATTGTGGCTCCTATGGTCATTTTTACAGTTCCACATGTATCTTGGAACCTCAAACCTATTCTTGTTCCAAGGGCACATTTTCCCAAATTACTGAAACTTCTAAATGAAAAGATTAGAATGAAGATTTTGGAACCTTCTTCAGCACCTTACTCAAACCGATGGTTTATTGTGCCTAAGAAAAATGGATCTTTACGATTCATTCAAGATCTATAGCCTATCAATTGTGTCACAATTCGAAATGTTGGTTCGGGTCCAATTGTTGATGTGTTTGCTGAAGCTTTTGC
Source organism: Lygodium microphyllum (assembly GCF_053477565.2). Taxonomy (NCBI): domain Eukaryota; kingdom Viridiplantae; phylum Streptophyta; class Polypodiopsida; order Schizaeales; family Lygodiaceae; genus Lygodium; species Lygodium microphyllum. The sequence continues at coordinate 92,109,151 of NC_141158.1, read as the reverse complement.
AAATAGAGCAATTTATTCTATGGGTGACCTATATTCATGATATGACCAATTTTAGCTTTCATTAGAAAGTCAAGACATTACCACAATGAAGACACCTCTTGGATTGGTCCGCATGTGTACTCTACCGCAAGGTGCAACAAATTCCATAGCCCATATGATGAATGCCATGCACAAAGTCTTAAGGGACTTTGTTCCACAACTTACTCTTCCATTTCTTGATGATGTACCTATCAAGGGGAATGAAGTCAATGAAAAGAATGAGGAGCTTGAAGAAGATGGCTGCAGGACATTTATAGTTAACCATATTCATGGTTGTGACAAGATTTTGGCAAGGCTAGAGGAGGTACATCTTACCCTTTCTAGAGCTAAGTTGATTTTTAAAGTAGAAAAAGTCCTAGTGGTCGGACATCTATGTGGCCCCTACGGATATAAACCCTCACCAATCAAGATAGATGCCATTAGCAGAATGCAAGAAAAATGCACAAATATCTCAAAGGTGAGAAGATTTCTTGGGGCATGTGTATTCTATCTCATATGGATACCACATTTTGCTCATGTAGTCGAAAATCTTTATCAATTATTAAGAAAAGACCAAAGATTCTCTTGGAATAAAGAGCATACTCTCACTATGTGTAAATTAAAGAAGCTGTTAATTTCATCCCCCACTCTCAAAAGGGCTAATTATTCAAATGGTCAACCCATCATCCTTACTGTGGATACAAGTCCCATTGGGATAGGATGGGATGTTGGCCAAGAGGATCTTGAAGGTAACAGGTATGCAATTTGTTTTGGAGCAAAAGTTCTCAATGAACGTCAAAGAAGGTATGCACAAGTAAAAAGGGAATTGTGGGGAGTTGTAACAGCATTAAAGTGTGATTGTGAATACTTTAAAGTGCTTCTATAGTGGTAGAAACTGATTGTCTTCCACTCTTGGGCATGACTGACAATTGCTCTACACACGACATTGCTATGCTAATATGGATTGCGTATATTAAATCTATCAACCCCGAATTAAAGCATATTGCAAGAAAGGAGAATCTAGTTACTAACATGCTATCACCTGCAAGATATGACAATGAAGAAGAGCTGATGGAAGAAGATGAAGCTGAAGAATCTATACTTGCTTAATTTCATTCCATGGCTGCTGAAAATACATTTTCAATTATTGCATATACTAGTCCAAATCTGAAAACAATAGGATGGTCAACTAGAAGCCAGCATGATCATTGCATTGCTCAAGTTCTAGTTCATTTCCTTGAAGAAGATTATGAAGAAGATTTCAATCAATATTTGAGCACAATGAAGAAGAAGGAGACTTGGACTGATGAGGAGTTCAAGCATATCAATAGGAAATCTTATGGTTTTTTTCTTAAAGAAGGACATCTATGGAAGCATGCAAAGAAGAAGAAAGGAGCACCTGTCCGAGTTGTAGGTAACAAAAGGTTGCAACAATAGATAATGAAGGAATTTCATGAAAGCTTGTGGGCAGGACAAAGAGGCATATGGGGCCTTTAGTAAAGTCAAAGAAAAATACTGGTGGCAAAACATGTATCGGGACATAGCACATTTTGTTGAAACCTATTATGTGTGTCTATGGTCAAGCATCGAGATGGGTTACAACCGACTTATCCCTTATCTATACATTATAGATGGGTTATTGATCTTGTAACCATGCCTACAAGAATATGGAATATGTGGTATTTAGTGCTTGCAAGAGAGGATCTAACCAATCAAGTTGAAGGCAAAGCCTTAACAACCAAATCCACTCAAGCTGTTTGTCATTTTTTGCTTGAAGAAGTGTTTTGTAGATATGGTTGTGTGGGTAAAGTAATTGTAGATAGAGGAGAGTTGGATGCTGATGAGGCACGCAACTTCTTTGCTCAATTGGGTATTAAGTTGGCTTTAACATCAGCCTAAAACCCTGAAGGCAATGGAAAGAGTGAGAGAGGTCATCAACCTATTCTCAAAGCTCTAGCAAAGTCTTGTAGAGGAAAGATCAAAGAATGGCCTAAAATGCTACCTTTTGAATTATGGGCTGACCGAACTACTCACAATTCAGTGACCCGTTATATGCCAGCTAAATTTATGCATGGACAACAACCAATTATGCCAATTGAAGAATCTATTCTCACATGGAGTCTTCTACCTTGGGAGGAAGGCATCAGTAGAGAAGAGTTGTTGACTTTGTGCATATGGCAGCTAGAAAGAAGGTCTAAAGATGTTCAAGCAGCTATTGAGAAGCTAAAGATAGCAAGACTAAAAAGCAAAATAAGATTTGATAAGTGACATCGACTTTGGCCAAGAGAAATTCAAGCAAATGACTGGGTGTTTGTCTATGATAGTAGCCTAGACTATCAATACAGTGCTTCTAGGAAAATGGTAAAGCGCTGGTTTGGCCCATATGTGGTAAAGGTTGTTTATGACAATGTCACATATTCATTGGCTGAATTGGATGGAACAAGCATGAAGATATCCATAGCTGGAAAAAGAATCAAGCTCTTCAAATGAATAGAAAGTTCAACATATGAACTAGAAGACTTGAATATAATTCAAGAGCATGAAGACATAGAGGAAGAAGACAAGGCAGAAGATGAAGACATTGACATGACAGAAGATACTTCTTCTGACACTACAAATTTGTAAGACTTTGGCACATGCCAGAGGATGTGCAAGTTAGGAGGGGGTGGATGTCGTGCGGCTACACGCACACCGTGTAAAAAAAATCTAGAGTGTGGCTTCCTTTTAGATTTAGAGAGCCAATGCCACTTTAGGCATTAGTGTTAGTGTCCATGGTTCAAAATATTAGATTTTTGGACAAGTTTTTAGTCAATTTTTTATATTCTAGATATTATCTCTTATAAAAATCCATAAAAACTATAGACAACTTCTAGATTAGGATGACATGTAAAAGAAAGCATGTAGCTTTAAGCCAATTTAAGAGGATTTTATGTAAAAAGAGAGATTGACGAAATCACGCGATGCGCGATCGCTGTTTTCTAGCAATGAATAGCACTCCGAAGTGGGAGATGGAGTGATCTACTGGCTAAGTTTTGGCTAGATGTCGTGGTATTTCACCCCCCTTTCAAAGCTAATGAAAGCATCAGATTGGCAATTTGAGCAACATAGAGGAAGGTATTATTTTGTACACGTTTTGTCTATTAGAGTTATATTTTCTCATAATGCTGAAAGAAACTGACAAGCTTCATCTCTGTTAGTATTCTTCTATATTTTCTAATTCTTTTTGGGAGTATTCTTCTACATCTTCAATCACTTTGAACCCCTTCTCTTTTTTCTACTCCTCTCCCTAAACCTACCTTCACCCTGGTGTCTCTTATCTTCAAGAACTTGGCTTGAAACCTTCAACTCCTCTCTTATCTCTTCCATCTTCGAAGTAAAAGCTCTTAAACCCCCATACATTCTTCTCTTGCCAAACCCCTATGGTGACCTTCAACCCTACGCGCTGCAACACCATGGCACTATAACTATGCGGCAAGAAGAGGAAACCCGCTAAGTAGAGGTTGAGTTGAGTCTTGAGTTGGTGGAGAGAGCATTGGGCCTCACCAACAAAGTCAAGAGATAGCCCAAAAGGGATGTGTATAACATGCTGGGAATGGACAAGATTCTGGTCCACACCAATGGCAGCATCAGCCTCGTCGACATCCCAAATCCAAAAGTCCAATAGATGGTGCATGCCTTGTTCTCCAGTCATATGTACAACACACTAATGAGCTCGATCAATGTACCAATGCTAGAAAGCATTGCAACCAAATCCCTGGATGAAGTGAACCTGAATGGCCTCCTACAAAAAATGATCAAAACCTCAACAAAAGCATTGCTCATAGGTAGAAGACCAATAGGTGGAGAGTCCCCAAAAACCAATGCAAGGAAGAAGTCATCCTCTAAGGCCTCAACCATAGGATTTGGTGGGGTATTGATGGCCATCATCTAGGAGCACTAGGAGAGCCGATTGGTTACCGTTCCATGACCATGAACAATCTAGTGAGAGAACGGTAAGTGAGGAATGAGAGAATGAGACAGTCTAGCCAAGGAGGGGCTAAGAAGTAGAAGAAAAGGATTCCCCAAAAGATTATTGAAGAAGAGAGAAGGAAGAAAGGAAAAACCAACTTCCTCAAGGTTTAAAAGGAGTCCAAGAAGTCCAAAGAGGAGAGAAAAAGAAAGCCAGATGAAGAGCTTGCAGAGCTTAGAAGAAAAGAAGATGAGGACTTGGCCAAGACCAATCCACATGTTGATAGAGAAACGCTCCAAGGACGAGGAGTTGACTACCGAGAGCCTTTTTAGAGAAGAAGGCCCAAGTGCCAAACATCATACCACCCTTGGTGGCATAAGGCAAGGGCAAGGGCTTACTTCACTCAGTATCACCTGCTTTTGTGCCAACTACCCAACCTACCACAACCACTCGAAGCACTACGCCCAAGGTAGATGCCAGTAACCTCATGGCCTGGGTACAGTTCCTCTGGTGGGTAGGGCATATGAAACAACCCTGTATGTGAGTGTAGGAACCCCGATAACTGGACTTAAGGGACCACCAGCTAAAATTCCAATCGAGGCAAGACCCCAAAAAGCAAAAGATGGAGGCCTCTACCACTTCCATCCCAACGGCCATGCTGCCTTCCATAGGCTATGACAAATACATCAAAGAGTTTCTCTCATAACTCAAGAAAGAAAAGGATTTCCTGATACTGATAGTTTCAAGGTTGTCGAGTATTTCATAGTTGTTTTTGCTTCAACACTCTTGATACTTTAGGTTAGGTTTTCTCACGGATTCATACGTGGGTGAACTCGTAATATTGACACTCTCACTAATATAATCATTAATATTAGCATTGCATTGTTTTCAAAGCAAGAAAATATTATACTCATATTCTATGGTTTAATTGACAATGTTATCTAAAAAGATCAATTTTCATTTAGCTATGTCTTAAGTGCAATGCTGGCTGTTTTTCTGAAAACTTTATTCTAGGCAATGCAAAAATCATAGTTTTCTTTCATCTTTCAGACATCGAATTATATTTCCACGCACCTAATTTATGCATGTCTAGTATATATTTTTCTTTGTAATTTTTCGTTGATTACTAAATGATTTTCTATAAATTATCATAAAATTCATATGCATATGTTTATCATTAGCAAAATGAAATCGAGATAGTCATTTTCAAGGGAAAAGTATAAAATAGTCTATTTCCTAACAACATCTACCTTTTTTGTTATTATAATAACATGCATCATTAATAAAATAACAATAAATATCTCAAAATAAATCATAATTAAGATATTTTCTTAATAACAAGTATATAATCCTTTTCCAAGTGAAAGATTATTTTCACTGAATAGCTAATTATTATATTACTTAGGTTATTTTCCTAAGCAACAGTTCATATGTATTTTATCTAGAATGTGTTTATAATCATTTAAAGCCAAATATAGCGATAAACTTATAAAATGTTAATTTTTTTCAAATCGATGAGATGTTACCTCTCTTAGCTTTGCAACAATGGGGGTTTCACCAATTCCTACCACGTCATTTTCTCCATCGACTACGATCCTTGCTTCCCTTGATTCAAATGAGATTTTTGAATTTTTGTGACCTCATGGAGCCATCGGATGTTAAGCAAAATTGACGTGGTAGTTCAGGGAGAGTTGGTGGTCATCCAAAAAAATTTCACCAGTGTTTCGCTTAGCAATATGGTTGTATGTGGTTGTATGGGATGAAGGCATAGCAAGGGGTAGAGAAAATAAAAATGAGATGGAAGGGGGATATTTTCCTCTTTCAGGGCTCAAGATTCAATGGATAAGAGAAGTGGAGAAATTTTTCCATCATCGAGAGGTCTTCCTTCTTGCTTTCTTTGTGAAGGAGAGGGGGGTGTATTTATAGTAGGCATGAGGGTGAGCATACAGTCAACTCATTATTTTGGCTAATTCTCAAGAGCCAATTGAGCTTTATTAAAAATGCATTTTGATTGTCTATCTATTGGATGGTGGCATGGGGATGATTATTTTATGCTTTCTCTCCCTCCAAGTGTCAAAATGTCATGAATTTGGCCTATTTTTTCAAAAATGTCTTTTTTTCTTCAAAATGACTTCATCTGGTGATTTTTGACCAAGTTATCTCATGACTTATCTAGTTTATAAAGTCATGTCATAGCCTTTGATATTTAACTTAATCAATATCATGCTCGTTCTTGCTCATTCTTCATCTACCGATTAAGGCTTTTGCGATTTGTCTTGCGATTATGAAATCAATGTGATCTTCAACGTATTAAATGGAATCGGGAATGCCAAATCAAATATAATGCGAGAAAATTTATATGATCAAGTCATTGTAATATTATTTAGAGATGACATTTGCACTTAGCATATCAATGATCATTATAATCCTCACATAGCCACTAACTTATCACTTATTATATTTGGTTAGTTACCCTTATCTATAGTCGGCATAGTTATAGTACCAATTGATTAGTATAGTTAGTTATGCACTTTTTGACTTAGTAGGCCACTTTTTATTATATCTTATCTACACTTTATGTATATTGTATTGTGTGAGGAAGAAAGATGAAAAACTAGCAAGATTATATTTTGGCCTCCATCTCTCTTTTGTGTTCTTGAATGAGCTTCTTCTTGGATGTATTTTGTGTGTTCAATGCAATACCTCAAGCGTCCCCCAGTATATGCAGGTCATGACATATACATCATGCCTACTAAGGATTTCTTCTCTTATCATAAGATTGGCCTAGGATTAATGTGAACATAATTGGAGGCCCGTCTGGTTCCACACCACCATAGTAGGAAGGAGCCTTCCTCAAACATTTTTCATTCATGTTCTAGGAGGTGATCTCATACTCTAGAATATAATATACATTCAAAACCTAATAAGACTCTAAAAAAGATTATGATTCTAGTCATAATTATCCCATTATATTTTCCATCAACAACATCTTTCATAGCCATGATAGTTCTCTTCCATCACATCTGCAAATTGTCATCCAAAGCATAAGTATTCTACCAAATAGTAACTCCAAAACAATCCACTTGTATTTACAACATGTTCAAGTTGATACAATCTCATAATCCCTATGTTTAATCACACATATCCATGCATGCACAATGGTCATCAGTCTCAAATTGTCATCATTGCATGATTTCTATCTTCACTAATAACATGTCCATATAAGTACAACATACAATTCAAAAAATCATTACCTCTCCATAGTTCAACTATTGCAATTCTATAATTGCATGATTCCTATCTTCAATTATAGCACTTTCATACAATCACAATGTATAGTTTAAGAAATCATTATACATATTATTCATCTTTCTATTTCAAGTATCCTTGTCAGATTGGAAAATCATGCAAAACTCTAAACAATCCACTTCCCTAATAAGATAGTATCGTGACATGAGCTCTCATGGTTTCCTTATCTTCTCTTGATAATGGATTTACTTCAAACACTTCCGAATTTTTTTCCTAGAGTGAGATTAATGATAATCATCTATCCAATAAGATCATTATTGATGTATCTAGGTGTAAACCTTTAATCTTCCCATTACATCTTATGAGTGATAGGTATTATTATCATGATCTATAAATGGCCTTACTTTTTCCTATCAACTAAGCCCTTCATATTTTTTCATTTAATTTACCATTCTTCTTTTGTTTGCTTTGGACCTTCAGTTCACCTAGGCATCATAGCCCATGTGGTAAGCGGCTATGGCATGTTATCCCACATCTAAATAGAAAATCATCTCCCTTGGCAAGAGGTGATGTTGAAAAGAGTTGAAATGGGTCTTGCATGAACTAGGCCAAATAGTATCCAGCTTGGTGCAAAGGATAGAATAAAGCAAGGTGTGTGTCCTAGGATGTGTAGAAAACTAGAATACGCATGATAAAGGGCATGAAGTGGGAGAGAGGCAATTGAGGCCCCATGCAAAAAGGCTAGACGAGTTTACATGATTGGAATTATCACCTAATTTGTTTGTATTACACTCTATGTACAAGTTTTAATATATGATGTTTCACTTTGGATGTACTTTTGACATTTGTCACTTAATGACTATGGAACTAAAAACCCATATGAAGGTTTTGTCAATAATGATAGGATGTGTAGAAAACTAGAATACGCATGATAAAGGGCATGAAGTGGGAGAGAGACAATTGAGGCCCCATGCAAAAAGGCTAGACGAGTTTACATGATTGGACTTATCACCTAATTTGTTTGTAATACACTCTATGTACAAGTTTTAATATATGATGTTTCACTTTGGATGTACTTTTGACATTTGTCACTTATTAATGACTATGGAACTAGAAACCCATATGAAGGTTTTGTCAATAATGATAGTGTATATCATTTGTATTAGGATAATCTCACTAAGCATCCACACATATTGACTATTCTTTATATTGTAACAATACCATTGGTTAGTGCAAGCAAGAAGGCAAGGTCTCTAAACCCATTTGATAGTACTAGCTCTTGTTTTCCCTCATTTAGATTTTATGTATAACAATATTTCTCCTTTGCATATGAGCAATAACAAACATTCTTCTAGTGCACCCATTTGAGTTCTCGGAAAATAATTTGAAAGGGCACATTCTGCCTATTAATTTGCATGTTTAAATTTGATAACTTTAAATTTCAACACTAGAAAGTGAATAATTTACTCAGCATGGTCATGTCTATCTCTAGGCTTGTGCTTAGAATATCTATTTAAAGCTCTCTAATAATCACAAAAAAGTGAATACTCGATAAGGCCATGTCTATCTCTAGGCTTATGTTTAGAATGTCTATTTGAAGCTCTTTGATAATCACAAAAAGACCTTATAAAATATATATTTTTTCAATAATAGCCCTCTCATGGTGAGCATTCACATAGCATGTTTGAGTTGCAAATCCTAGGGCTTTAGAGTTGATTGATGTGATGGGGTACTTTCTCTTAGTGTTGCTCATGGGATAAATGAATGCATGTTTTATTAGACATTAAGTTTGAAATTTTTTAATTGAAATTTTCACCTTTAAAAAAAGATGTGTAATATGTGTAAGTGTGATGGAAGATGGTCTATCATGACCAAATAATAGTCAATCGTTCTTAAATAATAGTCAATTTCCATACAATGGAAGACATTTAATGTGAACAATTGGAATATCCATGTGTGGAAAAGAATAATGGCACTTTCGCATCATTGGCACTTTAAGAGTTTGGAATGAATTCTTAGGGGATAAAATGTAGTTTGCAACATTTTTAAAAACTTACAAAAAAGAAACTTACCAAAAGAAAACCATTTCTTTGTGAGTTGTCTCTCATTGACCCATGAGGAAACAAAGAAAAACATCTTTTGTTTCTTGAATGAAATGCCATATTATTTTTTCATAACTTTAGTGGCAGTTCTCTCACATGTTTGATATATTTTTCCCTTTTGTATTTTATTTGAGTGGTAAACATTGTAGGCAATGCAATTCACATGTTAATTTGCATTAAGCTTAAATTGAAAAATGCTTGGAGTGGAAAGAAAGAAATGGACATTGAACTTTTTGAGTGACATCCTTATCTACAATCACCCTTTAATGAAGCCTTTCATTATAAAGCAATATCATTTCGTGCAATTCTACTTTCATATGAAGTGTTCCATGTTCACATTGTGTTATGCAAAGGTAATTGTTGATTTGCTTCACAATACTTTTGGAAGAGCATCAACTTGCTTTTAATAGGGATGCATAAGAATTTTAGCATGTTTTCAAACTCTACAAGTGCCCTTATAAATTAATTAAGGCTTTACATAGATTGGCAAAACTAATTCTCAAACATAAAGCAAATTAAGGTCATGAGGGAAAATTGAATTCAAAGACACACCTTAGAATTATATAATGAGAGTGCTAGTGTGGGGTACTCTTTCCTCATCATTGGAAGTAAACATAATGTTATAGGATTTAATAGTGATCTTTTACACAAAATATCCAAGTCATTGCAAAACAACTTTGGTGATTGTGTGAAGTTATCATACAATGATATGCTCACATTGCTTGCAAGCCATATTTCATAATGTTATAGGATATAAGAGTGATCCTTTGCACACAATATCCAAGTCATTGCAAAACAACTTTGGTGAAAGTGTGAAGTTATCATACAATGATATGCTCACATTGCAAGCCATAATTCATAATGAGAGGAGAGAAGTTCCTCCATTTTTCCTTATGATCATGATTCTATGCTATGGGATGGGCATCTGCTTTGATACCATATTGGAAAAATGAGAGTACATTCAACTAGGCACATTCCATACTAAATCACTTAAGGGGGTTGGAACTAAAAAAATAGCCATGGGATAGATGCATAAGACTATACGTGTAGTAAGTGCAGATAGGCATTGATCATGAAACACTCTACCATGAAAATCATTAATGTTGAGCTACCTACATCTTGTCATTACAATTTTTCCTAGATTTGGTACAATTTTTGTAGTTCTAAATGATCATGCTTATTGTAGTGCATATAATGTTCAGGCCTTATCATTAGGCTTTTGTAGCCCATATAATCCCTGAATCATAGCCAAGAAGGATACCTCTCATAAGTCAAAGTTCTACCACTTAAAGAATCCCTGTAAAAATCATGGAAGATTGGGACATGGAATAAAGTTTTGTATACTCAAACAACATATACACAACAAGAAGAAACAACATGTATATATTAAGCTTTGTGTTGATCGTAATGGTTAGATATATATTATAGGCACCTCTTTTGTCTTTTATCCTCAAGTAAACTTCTAGATGTCTCTTTGTTTATATTTTCTATAGTTTTGGTTATCTTGGATTTTGTAGAGAGGCATGAAACTCCAAACACTCTACATATTTGTATCTACCTATGTAATCCTTGATTTTGGAGAGAACTTAGAAACTCCAAAAAGTTTAGATGTTTGCTTTGTCTTAGAAATCCTAATTGGAGGAGAAAACCAAGATACTCCATCCATTTTAGTTATTCTATTTCAGTTTGATGTGGGAGTGCATGCCAACCTAACCAACTCTGTTTTTTTCTACCTTCTTTTTTAGCAAGGGTCCAAGGAGGGTGTTGAAATATGGCCCTTCAAATAGGCTCATAAGAATAGACTCTTAATTGAAGATAAGACGATGATCTCATTGCATATGCAATATAAATCTTGATTTCTAAATTCTCATGATCCTCTCAAAGATTTCATTGTGCTTCATTATAATTTATGTTAGCACCTTGTACGTCAGGTGCCACTGCAAGTTCTTCAACTTTGGTCATGATCTAAAGGTATAAACAATAATATGTGCATTAGTTTATTGTGATAAAACCATTAGGTTAATTGAATAAGAATCTAAAAATAAAAAATACATTGTATGTGATTTTGGGTTTAAAAATGCAAGCACGTTATGATCAAACACAACACAAGTACAAGAATCTTAAATCTTAAATTTGTTCTACAATGTGAGTAAGCCTCTCACTCAAATTCTTGATCCAAGAATGTTATTTGTTGAGCTAGTGAGATGTGGTGATTGAAATGAGGGCTAATGATTGAATTGTTAGTATGAGTATAAACCTCTAACACAACACAGATACAAGAAGTACAAATTTTAACTTCATTTTTTAAGTGTGAGATAAGCCTTTAACATACACCAGAATAAAATGTTTTATCACTTACACTTACTATTTCCTCGAATATTGATGATAGCAAATCCAAGCATGATGCCTTTACCTTGTGTTGTGAGTGTGAGTACAAGCTTCTAATGCAACACAACATGATATAAATGATTAATCCTTATATCCCAATATTAGAGGGTGAGACAAGCCTTTAACACACACTGAAAGAGACATTAAATTTAAAAAATACTTTTATAGTGTAAGGTAAATCTCCAACATAAAAAAATTATTTCAAGATTAAAAATATATTTTAAAAATTAAAAATATTTTTTTAAATGTGACATGAACCTCCAATATAATAAAAGCATTTAAAAATAATCAATAAGATTTAAAAAATATACATCTATTTTTTAAGTGTGAGGTAAACCTCAAATATTAAAAGAGTATTTGAAAATAATAGATAAGATTAAAGTATTAAAATAAGCAATAAAATATTACATATAAATCAATAGTCATTTGGCGAGAAGGATGCTAATTAAAAGATGTTTCTATAAGAGGGTTAAAAGAGTAGAGACTATATTTGAAAAGCTTTCAAAATGAGCCAAAAAACTTTCAAAACCTGCTTTTTCAATCTCAAGTTTTCCATTGAAAGATTTTTCAATCAGAATGACCTTCAATTAAAAAGGCTTCGATCAAAAACCTTTTTGACTGAAAATGCTTTTATTTGGCTATTCATTTAATATGTGGAAAAATGTCAAATAATGGGATAAAATATGTATAAATTTCACTATATAGATCAAATAATGCTATGTAGGTTGTAATCAATACCATATATCTACAAAAAGCCACAACTGACTAAGTAGGATTTAAACTTTGTAGTGAAACCATCAGGATTATATTTGCACCTTAGAACCCACTTGAAACATATGGCCTTCTTACTAAATGGTAGAGAAACTAGATCCCAATTGTTGTTTTAATGCAAGGCTATCATTTTGTCATGCATTGCATGATGCCAATCATCTCAATATGGTCCTTCAAGAGCTTGTTGGATGGGTTGGGGTATTATCTAGAAGGATGGGTGGTAACTCTAGATGGTGAAGTTCTCTTATGGTGAGTAAGGTATACATTGGTTATAGTGAATGTGATTAGCCATTTTTGTGATAAGAGGGGTTCCACCAATGGCTAGATAGAGATGTAATAGAGTAAAAGTGCCTAAATGCCTTAGCCAATATTTAGCCTACTAGGGTTAAGTATAAAAGGCTAAGTTGTAACTAGCCTAGCATCTTTTTACGATTTTACAACATTACATATTTGAGGTCTCAGCCTCCCACCATCTAAGAAGGTGCATACTCTTGGCCACCATAGCTTGGGATGCATACCATGCTACAGCCACACATCATTTGATTCTCAACCAACATTGGTAATATCATTTCATGTCTAGCCACCTTGGCTATGGTTTCTTGCCATTTTAGTGTATTTCTTGTATTTTTAGTTTAATGGCTTCATGTGGGAATTAGCTTCTTTACATTGGTATCAAAGCATAACTTTGATCCAATGGGAAGGTCATTTCCATGGTAAATCTGGTTAGAGTTTAGGCACAGAGTCACTGGAGGACAAGAACTAGTCACAGGATTTGACTCAGTTAAAACCATGACTAGTTAAGATCTCTGTAATAAGCCATGACTAAATTTGATGGTCTTGAAGAATGTCTAAAGAAATAATGGAAAATTCATGGTCATTTTGGTGGTTCATGGTCAATTTGGGACCATTTTGAAGGATTGTGGACTTAACGAAAGCCTAAGCAGGCTTTAGCTCTACCATGGCCATATCTCTTCATGCAACCTATAAGGGATGATTCTTGATACCCTGGGTAGCCTGTTGACTACCTATTTTCTTGATCTTCTGTAACGTGTCCACCTATTCACTCGTAGGACACGTCTTAGCAGCCCATCGGGAAGAGAGTCCAGAAAGCGCCGCCCGGCACTCCCTCAGAATGTCACAGGGTTTGCGATCTAGGTCTTCCCGAGTCTACCATGAAGCGGAAGCATTCCGGCCATTCCCACTTAGGACCGACCTGAATCAGGGTTTCCTAGTGGTCAAATTCCTAGAACGGTAGCTAGCGTAGGCGAACTTCTTTACGCAGAAACATCACGGTCGAAGCGGATTCATGCTGCACTTGGTTCAAGGAGAATGGAAAACAAGAGGGATGCAAAGCTCGACCTCTCTACCCATAAGGCATAGTCCCATTCCGTTCCCCTAAAACAGCATAAATCGGGACTCTAGTATCCTAGATTCTAGGTCATCGTTCCTTGCTGTCAATTTCCTTCGAGAAAACTTCTCGGCCAACAGGGACCACCCTTCCGTAGGACAGACCCATGGTCACATCCACCACACTTTCCTCAGGGTTGCTTTAGTTATCTAATTACCTACCACATTTAGTTTGACACGCAAAAACAGCTTCCTTAATTAGCCAATTAATCACCGATTCCTTCACGTAATCTTAGCACTAACATAGAAAAACAATGTCAAACAAGTTCCTTTTTAACAATTGATCTTATTTATCAGTATTTGGAATACATCATATAATCCAGCCCGAAGGCTATTCCATAATCCGCCCGAAGGCTATCCATAATCCGGGCAATCCAGCAATCCTCAGGGATTACTAATCCAAGTTTTCTCCCATAGACTAGTATGCGGGCCTCAAGATCCCACATCGGCCTCTTGTGCAGGACCCGGAGGCAAGGGATTTATGACCAGAGCCCCCCTGGCACTCAAGCGTCCTCCTGCTCCAAGTATCACCCACGGAGAGACCTCTCGTGGCAGGTTCGGTCCACATACCCGGCGTGGCTAACAACCCCCTTGGATAGGGTCAGGCAGATAGTCAGGGGTAACTGATGCTGCCTCTCCCTCCAGGCCTTCAACCTGAAGCATTAATTACTTTTCCATCTTTGGTTTCTTGAGCAAAGAAGTACAAACAGTGCTCCTAACTGTATAAACACAATCAATCCAATGGTCGTTTGTTTGGCCAACTACTAAGGTGTGAATACTTCTCTCCGAATGCATCCAGCATTCGATCCGGGATCAATTGCGACTTGGCAAGATCCCCAAGGTTTTTGTTGTTTGTTTACCCTTTTATCCTTGGGTTAGGGTTTATACCCTGTTAACCCAAATTAACAAACACCTTAGGTTCCTTAAACTAAGATAGTAAATCCTGGGCAACCTCGTCGCCCTAACTTGATTGGTCGATTTCTTGCTAGGCAATTCATAGTTACCCTATCTTGGCAATCCAGCCTCACAGAAGGGTGATGTAGCAAGATGACTACTCATCCTCTTGCAAATTAAACTTGTACTTAGAACCTGCCAACCTTGTTCCAAGGAGTGGCAAAATCTATCTTGTGATTTAAACACAAGCCATGTGACGTTGCAATTTGTTGCACGAGACAAGTGTCGCACCTAACTTGTGGGATCATTTCTCCCATCAAACGGCATTCCTTGGTCAAGAAATATGTTTGGTCAAGATGTAGGGTTTTGGGAGTCCTCTTGACCCAACCCAACCCTAACCCAACTAGGCCCTAGGGTTTCTAAACTGAATCAGAATTCTAGTATTAGGCCAATTTACCCTAGGGTAAAAACCCTAGATCGTTATTGTATGGGTGTCTAACTAGCCCTAACATTCCGTGAATGTGGGTAGGACCTTTGGGATCAAAAGTCTTGACTTGGCATCTCAAGTGCGATACTAGGCAGAATTTTTAGCGTACTAAACTCTAGCTAGCGCATTGAGGTAACCATCGTTTGAGTTACACCATTGCAAGTGAATTACCTAATTGAACTAATTGTCTTGCAACAAGAAGTGATCTTTCCTTAAAGATGCGAATATTTTTCCTAAAAGATGTAAATAATTGCAGGACATAATATTCCATGCAAATATGCGATTCATAGACTTTCCTTCTATGCAACTATAAAATGTACAATGACCATTTCTTTTCCTTGCCTAAACTATAAAGATTGATAATCTTTGGGCTAACTTGTATAAAATCTATGTTGATTTATCAAGAACTATGCTTATAAGCCTTTCGTTTAATGCAAATGAATTCAGGATTTAATATGAAATGCATCTTTTTATAAAACAACTTCGATAAAATAAGTTCATGCATGAGCGAATGTCATAGGACTATTATTGACTTAATCCGTCCTACAGCATTTAACCCAGCCTAGGATGAAATTAACATCGCATGCAACTTGCAAGGTACATAAATCCCTTTCATGCATGCAACTACATCGACAACATCTAATGGACGTCAATGATTATCTCGTACGAATCACAACTAGGAGATTATTATCTAAATGCATTATGCACTGTTCTTTTTTGTGAGGGAATCAAGGATGCATTTAGACAAATCCACCTTTTATGCAATATGCGTTTAGGATTGCAACTTGGAAGTGCAAGTATTTTCAAATGAACGACATGCACTAACTTCATAATGAATGAATAAATGCATTTAAATTTTCCTAAGAACCGTCATGCTTAACACATCCCCTTTCATGCGAGAGTACAATTGGAACCTAGGCATGAAGATTCGTAGCATTGTCCATGCATGAACTCGGGTTGGAGGCTCTCGCGTGTGCGCCTCGCATCTTTAGCTTTGGAGCCATCGATGATGTAGGGACTTAGACTCCGCGAATTCTCCTTGCCCTTATTCTCGATCTTCGAAACTCCTTCCAGGCTTTGGCAATTCAGCTCTAGAAACTGACTACTCCCCCTCACGCAGGAATTTCCTTTACAAGACGTGGTTTTAAGAAACCCGGGGAAGGTCATGTGTACAAGGCTTATGGAAGACTTATTTTAGAAGCTTCTAAAATAAGAAGCTTCTAAGCTTCTGAACAGAAGCTTACACGGAGAGATAAGATGATTGGGAGAGGGGGGGAAGATGACGATGAGCAGGAGGATGATGATGATAATGATTATGATGATGATGGTGCAGGCAGAGGCGAGGCGGCCTGGCATAGCAGTAGCGTGGCGTGGCATGGCGGCTGATGGCGGCAGCACGATGCAGGGCGGCAGCTCTCTCACTCTTCTCTCCCCTCCCTCAAGATTGGGGAGAGGGTGGTTTTATAGGGCTAAGGAGGGGGAGGGATAGCCACTCGTGAATCGGGCTGCATGCCACCTCCCCATGCCCTCCACAACGAATGCTTTTCTCACACTCCCTCTCCCTACCATGCATCAGCTGAGGGGAGGGGGTTATCATAAAAAATTTGCACAAAATTTAACCATTATCCCTTTACCTTTTCCCTTGAAGGGTGTTCTCGTGCAGCCTACGGGTTTTTAGCCTCGGCCTCTTTTGCATAACACGGCTGGAGTTTATTAACGCTCGAGGGTGGAGCATTTCGTCCAGGGTTCTTGTAGTCAGGGGTAGATTATTTTAAATTGCTCTTGCATGGGGCATGTGAGATCAAAAATCATTAATATTTCGTGTGGAAATATTACATTCTCTCCCCCTTAGAGGAATCGATATGTCCTCATCTCGAGAAGAACTGGGGGTATTGTTGGTTGAGAGTACTTTCATCCATCCAAGTGGCATCCTCTTCGGGATAATCTTTCCAATAGATGAGGTATTCTCTCAAGGTTCTGGATCTCAAATGCCTCTCCCTAACATCTAAGATCCTGTCAGGCTGTAGCTCAAGGACTCCTTGGCTAGGCATTACAACTTGTTGATCATCAAGTACGTGACTAGGGTTGGGCACATACTTTTTCAGTAAACTGATATGGAATACATTATGAACTTTCAGGTTCTCAGGGAGTTGAAGTCTGTAAGCATTAGGCCCTAGGCACTTGAGGATCTTGTAAGGTCCACAATACCTTGGACTTATCTTTTTGCATTCCCCCAAGGATAGGGAACTCTTCTTTGGACGTACGCAAATGAAGACCATGTCACCTTCAACGAAGGATCTGTCTCGACATTTCAGGTCCGCTAAGCCTTCTGTCTATCTTTGGCGGCTTGGATGTCTTGTCTTATTGACTTGATTTGGTCATCCATATGTTCCAGCATCTGTTTTGAAGCTTCAACCCTTAAGATTGGATCTGAAAAGTTTAAAGGACTACAACAGTTGTGCCCATACAATGCTTGAAAAGGGGTCATCTAAATGCTTTGTTGATAAGAAGCATTGTAGGCAAATTCAACCAGTGGCAAATATCGAATCCACTTTTTGGGCTCGCGGCAGCAATGTGCCCTTAGCATATCCTCAATGATTTGGTTGACTCGCTCTGTTTGGCCATCAATTTAGGGATGGTAAGCTGTACTGAAATAGAGTTGAGTCCCAATGGCTTCAAAGATAGCCCTCCAGAAGTGTGATGTGAAGAGAGAGTCACGATCACTAATGATTCTTCTAGGCAATCCATGCAGTTATAATATATCCTTGATGAATAACCTTGCAATGTCTAAGGCTTTATAGTTTGTCTTAACAGGAATAAGATGTGCAACCTTGGTAAGCATATCAACCACAACCATAATGGAGTTGTATCCTCCCTGAACTTGGGGCAAGCCAACAACAAAGCCTATACTAATGAATTCCCATTTCATTTGGAGAATATCAAGTGGTTGCGATTTCCCTAGCATTTTGACATGTTCGGCCTTAATACGTTGACAAGACAAACATTCAGTGACATATTTGAGAATGTCACCTTTAAGCCTCTCCCAATAGTAGCTCTTTCTGACTGCATTGAGGGTCTTGGCATAGCCATGATGTCCTGAAAAAGGGGAGTCATGAGCTTCCCAAAGTATCTTCTGCTTGAGTGATTGACTTGCCGATATACATAATCTCGTTCTACAGTAGACAAGTCCACTATTGATAGAGAATTCTTGATACTTTGCCTGTAGCTTCGGGTCTTGATCCTTGATGGGGATCTCCCTTAGCAATTTCTGATAGGTTGGATCATGGCATGCCTCTTCTCTAGCAAGCTCAAGAATTGGGTTGTTTGGCATGGATACCTTTGTGGCTAGAGATCTGGCTATTAATGGATTCTGCAGAACTAAAGAATTCAAAAATGCTGTCTTGCAACTAAGTGCATCGGCAACTACATTCTCCTTTCCAGGCCGGTATTTGATTTCAAAATCATATTCCTCCAGCACTTCAATCCATCGACGTTGCCTCATATTGAGCTCATTCTGGGTAAAAATCCATTTGAGACTTTTATGATCCATCACTAGGGTAAACTTGTTACCCAGCAAATAGTGTCTCCACATCTTGAGAGCATGGATGACATCCAATAGCTCCAGATCGTGGGTAGCATAGTTTCTTTCATGGCTTTTCAGTTTCCTTGAAGACTATGCTACAGGATGACCTTCTTGCATAAGCACACATCCTAAAGCAAGTGTGCTAGCATCAGTTATCACTTCAAACTCCTTACTAACATCTGAAAGTTTCAAGATGGGTGCTAATACCAAGCTTTGCTTTAGTTTGTCAAAGCTAGACTGTTCAGCAAGTGACCATTCAATTGATGCTTGCTTCTTCAGTAGATCGGTTAGCGGTGCTGCAATCAAAGCATAGTTTTTAATAAAGACCCCGTACCATCCTGTCAATCCAAGAAAACTATGTATTTCTTTGACAGTTGTTGGTGTTGGCCACTCAAGAATGTCTCTGACCTTGGCCGAATCTACTGAAATTCCTTCCGCTAATACAATGAATCCCATATATTCAATCTGTCGCTTGAAAAATGCACACTTCTTCTTCTTGGCATAAAGCTTGTGAGCCCTCATTGTCTCGAGGATGATGCGAAGCTAGGGTTCATGATCTTCTTCCTGTTTGGAGTAGACTAAGGTATCATCGAAGAAGACGAGTACGAAGTCATCAAGATATGGCCTAAAGATATCCTGCATTAGCCTATTGAAGGTAGTAGGAGCATTTGTCAGCCCGAATGACATGACTAGGAACTCAAAGTGTCCATACCTTGTGTTGAATGCTGTCTTTGGGATATCCTCTTCCTTGATCCTTATCTGATAATATCCAGACCTGAGATCAATCTTGGAGAATATCTTCGCACCTTGAAGGCGGTCAAGAAGTTCATCTATTCTTGGAATGGGGTATTTGTTCTTAATGGTTGATTGATTCAACCCTTTGTAGTCAATGCATAGCCAAAGCATTCCATCTTTCTTCTTCTGGAACAGCACTCGAGCTCCCCATGGTGAACTGCTAGGACGGATGTAGCCTTGGTCTAATAGTTGCTTGAGTTTCTCCTTCAACTCAATCACTTCGGAAATGGACATTCTATATGGCCTCTTTGCGATTGGTGCAGCTCCTGGCACTAGCTTGATTTCATGATCAACTTCCCTTTTAGGAGGAAGTTCTATCAGCTCTTCAGGAAATACGTCTGTGTATTCCTTTAGCCATGAAGGTTCTTTCCTAGACTCCTGATTCTGATCTAGCTTATTTAGCTTAATCAAATAGACAGGTAGCCCCTTTCTAACTCCTTTTATTATCCGAGATGTTTTGGCCAGTTGAATTTTTGGCATACCAGTCTCTCCTTGAGTTGTGACCAATTCCCCTTGAGAATTTCGAAAGGAAATTTGGCCCTTTTCATAGTGAATGTGGGCATCATTAGGTTTAAGCCAATCCATTCTGAGCAAACACTCGTGGATACCTAGGTTCATAACCCTGAATCTGACTGAAGTCAACTTTCATCCCAGTAGGAATTCCACCTTAGCAGTTTGCCTGGTACAAGTGACTACATGACCATTTTCTAATTCCACAAGTAAGGTAGGTGCATCTTTTGTGGCTATTCCTAATCTTCTTGCAAAACTGGTGAAATAAAGGAATGTGTACTGCCACAATCAATCAAGGTTTTGAAGCCTTTACCTTGATAATCCGATGGAGTCTGAATCACCGAAAATTGGCAATCCGGGCCTTTCTTGTGAAGAGCGGCATGAATTGTTGCCCTCTCAAGGTCAGCTTCCATGGTTGGGTCTTCTTCATCACATAGCTCCTTGTTGGCAACACTAGAGGTTCTCCCTCTGGTCATGACAGCGGCTTCTTGGCCACGGACGACGGTTCCTTGGAATGGTCCTTGACATTGCCCTCCATTAAGCTTGGGACATTGCCTTTTGAAATGACCAGGTTCATTGCAATGAAAACAATGGAGATTGCGGCCATTACCTTGGGTAGGAATGAAATTGTTGGCAGCGTTTGCCCTAGCTTTCTTCCTTTGTCCCTGATTTTGGCCTTGTGCTCTCTTCGCCTGGGACCTATACACTCCTTTGTTCTGATCCTTGTAAGACCAAGTCTTGTTATTTCTTGGCCTGGTCTGCACCTCTTGTATTATGGGTGCAGCTCAAATGAGGGCATCCTAAAGGTCTGTTGGGTGCATTGATTCAAGGTGGGTATTTATGGGTGGGTTTAATCTGGCACAAAACTTTGACACCTGTTGGGTCGTGGCGCGTACTTCAAAACAGAGACGAACTTTGAATAGTAAGCATCAAGAGATAGACCAAGCTACTTCAGTTCATAGAAATCATTCATCTTCTGCGTGTGGTAGGTAGGTGGTAAATATCTTCCGTGCGCGCACAGCTCTTTTAAGCTTTTCCCAGGTAACTGACCCTTCCGAGATCCCTTGGTCTCTGCACCATTGCTTCCACCAAAGTCTTGCTTCGCGAGCATTGGCGATCATTGCTTGGTTGGCGGGTGCAGTACCTGCTGCTTCGAAATAATCCTCCATGGATTTGATCCAGATTTCGGCATCAGTTTGGACGGTCCTTCCCTTACCATCGAATTCAGGTGGTTTGATCTGCTTGAGAAGGAACTTCTTCTCCTGAATCACGGCCGTACTTGGTGTAGGGGTCGGACTAAGAATCTGCACTTGAGGTTGTGCCTGGGTATTAAAATTCTTTACGTTAAAATCTTGCTAAGCGTTTCTCACATTACATTACATATCCAATTCCAAGTGACCAAATCACTTAACTTCTTTATCAATATTCACAATCAAGACAATCATTGATAAAAAGTCTATTTCATTCATATGGGCATAGCCCTTTCTGAGTACAATTATTTTTGGGGAAATGGAACAAGCTAATACATTAATTCGAGGAGAATAAGATTGTATTACATTGAGTTACGGGAACTGAGTAATAATATGGATTGGGGTCATGGATTTTCAGGAATCGGTAGGTCATAGGAAGATTAGGGTATCCTTTCCTTTGATACCCATTCTTTCATAACATCCCAACACCTTGATTCTGTCGAGAGGGATTATTCGAGTCACTTCCTCGTACACATACATGTTCTACTTAACCTTTCAACCGCCGACATGTAGGGTTGCGTTTGCGTGAGCCTCAACAAAGATGAATAGCTTCACGATCTTTAAGTCCTCCATCCACTTGATTCTCTTCAAGTTGGGTCCGAAGGTACGCAAGTCGGTGGGTAGCTATGTAATAGATTCTTGAATCTCCCGTCCATCTCCGTTCCATGTACAGGGGTGAAGGATTGTAGATGCGGTCTAGGATATTCATCATATTGAGCCTCAATCGATAAGTCGAAGCACGCATCGCAGTCATAAACATAACCTGGAATACCAAGAATTTGTTCCATGCTTTGCGACTCTGCAGGCCAGCATCGATAACTAAGTAAGGAAATGTTCTTAACAGCAACATTTTCTCTACTTCTCCTCATTAAGTTTTCTTGAAATTATTAGATCCTCGTGGGTTCGCTCTAATACCAACTGTAACATGTCCACTTGTTCACTAGTAGGACTTAGCAGCCTATCGGGAAGAGAGTCTAGAAAGCGCCACCCGGCACTCCCTCGGAATGTAACGGGGTTTGTGATCTAGGTCTTTCCGAGTCTGCCACGAAGCGGAAGCATTCCGGCCGTCCCACTTAGGACCGTGAATCAGGGTTTTCCTAGTGGTCAAATTCCTAGAAGGGTAGCTAGCATCAAACCCCAGGCGCGAACTACTTTACGCAGAAATGTCAGGGTCGAAGCGGATTCATGCTGCACTTGGTTCAAGGAGAATGGAAAACAAGAGGGATGCAAAGCTCGACCTCTCTGCCCATAAGGCATAGTCCCATTCCGTTCCCCTAAAATAGCATAAATCGAGACTCTAGTATCCTAGATTCTAGATCATCGTTCCTTGTTGTCAATTTCCTTCGAGAAAAGTTCCCGGCCAACCGGGACTACCCTTCCGTAGGACAGACCCATGGTCACATCCACCACACTTTCCTCAAGGTTGCTTTAGTTATCTAATTACCTACCACATTTAGTTTGACACGCAAAAATAGCTTCCTTAAGTAGCCAATTGATCACCGATTTCTTCATGTAATCTTAGCACTAACATAGAAAAACAATGTCAAACAAGTTCCATTTCAACAATTGATCTTATTTATCAGTATTTGGAATATATCATATAACCCAGCCCGAAGGCTATTCCATAATCCGCCCAAAGGCTATCCATAATCCCCGCCCGAAGGCAATCCAGCAATCCTCAGGGATTACTAATCCAAGTTTTCTCCCGTAGACTAGTATGCGGGCCTCAAGATCCAATCTCGAGTCACGTCGGCCTCTTGTGTAGGACCCAGAGGCAAGGGATTTATGGCCAGAGCCCCTCGCACCCAAGCATCCTCCTGCTCCAAGCAGCACCCACGGAGAGACCTCTCATGGCAAGTTCAGTCCACGTACCCGGCGCGGCTAACAACCCCCTTGGATAGGGTCAGGCAGACAGTCGGGGGTAACTGATGCTGCCTCTCCCTCCAGGCCTTCAACCTGAAGCATTAATTACTTTTCCATCTTCAGTTTCTTGAGCAAAGAAGTACAAACAGTGCTCCTAACTATACAAATACAATCAATCCAGTGGTCGTTTGTTTGGCCAACTACTAAGGTGTGAACCCTTCTCTCCGAATCCATCCAGCATTCGATCCGGGATCAATTGCGACTTGGCAAGATCCCCAAGGGTTTTATTGTTTGTTTACCCTTTTATCCTTGGGTTAGGGTTTATACCCTATTAACCTAAATTAACAAACACCTTAGGTTCCTTAAACTAAGACAATAAATCGTGGGCAACCTCGTTGCCCTAACTTGATTGGTCGATTTCTTGCTAGGCAATTCATAGTTACCCTATCTTGGCAATTCAACCTCACAAAAGGGTGATGTAGCAGGATGACTACTCATCCTCTTGCAAATTAAACTTGTACTTAGAACCTACCAACATTGTTCCAAGGAGTGGCAAAATCTATCTTGTGATTTAAACACAAGCCATGCGACGTTGCAATTTGTTGCACGAGACAAGTGTCGCACCTAACTTGTGGGATCATTTCTCCCATCAAACAGTGTCCTCTTGACCCAACCCAACCCTAACCCAACTAGGCCGACAACGTTTGGACCTAGGGTTTCTAAACTCAATCGAAAGTCTAGTATTAGGCCAATTTTCCCTAGGGTAAAAACCCTAGTTTGCTATTGTATGGGTGTCTAACTAACCCTAACATTCCGTGAATGTGGGTAGGACCTTTGGGATCAAAAGTCTTGACTTGGTATCCCAAGTGCGATACTAGGCAGAATTTTTAGCATACTAAACTCTACCTAGCGCATTGAAGTAGCCATCGTTTGAGTTACACCATTGCAAGCGAATTACCTAATCAAAATAATTGTATTGCGATAAGAAGTGATCTTTTCTTAAAGATGCTAATATTTTTCCTAAAAGATGTAAATAATTGCAGGACATAACATTCCATGCAAATATGCGATTCATAGACTTTTCCTTCTATGCAACTATAAAATGTACAATGACCATTTCTTTTCCTTGCCTAAACTATAAAGATTGATAATTTTTGGGCTAACTTGTATAAAACCTACGTTGATTTATCAAGAACTATGCTTATAAGCCTTTCGTTTAATGCAAATGAATTCAGGCTTTAATATGAAATGCATCTTTTTCTAAAACAACTTCGATAAAATAAGTTCATGCATGAGCGAATGTCATAGGACTATTATTGACTTAATCCATCCTATAGTATTTAACCCAGCCTAGGATGAAATTGACATCGCATGCAACTTGCAAGGTACATAAATCCCTTTCATGCATGCAACTACTTCGACAACATCTAATGGACGTCAATGATTATCTCGTACAAATCACAACTAGGAGATTATTATCTAAATGCATTGTGCACTGTTCTTTTTCGTGAGGGAATCAAGGATGCATTTAGAAAAATCCACCTTTTATGCAATATGCGTTTAGGATTGCAACTTGGAAGTGCAAGTATTTTCAAATGCACGACATGCATTAACTTCATAACGAATGAATAAATGCATTTAAATTTTCCTAAGAACCGTCATGCTTAACACATCCCCTTTCATGCGAGAGTACAATTGAAACCTGGGCATGAAGATTCGTAGCATTGTCCACATGTGAACTCGGGTTGGAGGCTCCCGCGTGTGCGCCTCGTGTCTTTAGCTTTGGAGCCATCGATGATGTAGGGACTTGGACTTTGCAAATTCTCCTCGCCCTTATTCTCAATCTCTGAAACTCCTTCCAGGCTTTGGCAATTCAGCTCTAGAAACTGACTACTCCCCCTCGCACAAGAATTTCCTTTACAAGACGTGGTTTTAAGAAACTCGGGGAAGGTCGTGTGTATAAGGCTTATGGAAGCCTTATTTTAGAAGCTTCTAAAGAAGCTTATAAGCTTCTGAACATAAGTACAAGAGGCTGAAAATGCCTTCAATCTTGAAGAAATTCTTCAATCTATGATGACAGCCTTGTCTTGCCCCAATTTGTGATGAGGAAAATTCTTCAATCTTGCTTGGAAGCTCCAATGTTTGTCCAATGTTGGTTGTAGATGCTTGCTTTCCAGTTCTTGAAGCTAAAAAAGACCAAGATTGACTCAAAACTTAAAGAAATTGTTGAAATCTTCATGCTGTCCATTTTCAGCCATAGCTAGGGTTGTGAAGGAAGCTTCAAGGTTGAAGGAGAGTGAAAGATCAAGCAATATAGTATAGGTACTTCATGTCATGGCTACCGATGATCCAACAAATGAAAGAGAGGCTAAGATGGAGAAGAATGATGATTTCCATGACAATAGTATGTTGAAAAAAATCAGCACAAATTACCAAACACCTCCTCTTCCATCAAGTGATGAGAAACTTGATGAAGATGTAATATTTTCGCACGAAATATTAATGATTTTTGATCTTACACGCCCCGTGCAAGAGCAGTTTAAAATAATCTCCCCGCGACTAGAAGAACCCTGGGCTAAATGCTCCACCCTCGTGCATTAATAAACTCCAACCACGTTATGCAAAAGAGGCCGAGGCTAAAAACCCGTACGCCGCACGAGAACACCCTTCACAGGAAAAGGTAAAGGGATAATGGTTAAATTTTGTGGAAATTTTTTTATGATAATCCCCTCTCCTCAGCCGATGCATGGCAGGGAGAGGGAGTGTGAAAAAAGCATTCATTGTGGAGGGTATGGGGAGGTGGCATGCAGCCCGATTCACGACTGGCTATCCCTCCCCCCCTTAGCCCTATAAAAACACCCCCTCCCCAAGCTTGAGGGAGGGGAGAGAAGAGTGAGAAAGCTACCGCCCTGCATCGATACAACAAGACATTGTAGACTCCTATCAAATCAATGGATTCTCTTGATTGCATTAGAGCAATCTTATTGATCGGGAGCTGAAATCATATGGGAGTATTCATATTGGATAAAGCTTTCTTGAAACTGGCCTTATGATCTTCAATTTTGATCCATTGATGGTGGTTTATGCTGAATATTGATTGGTTGGATTCATCTACTACTCTTCATCAACATTAAAGAGGTAATTTTATTGCTTTCAACTTAATCTCTCTTTTCATCCAATTGTTGAACTAGTCCTATTGTTCATAAGAGAGATTGAGTGTAATAGAACCTCTTAATTCTCATTGAAGGGCATGTAGAATTCAACCTAGGACCAATTATGATTGCTTGATGAATTTCTTTCCTGCCCATTCAAATGTTGATGTTGATTTGATTGCATAAATGCTACTCATTTCCTACTTAACTTAGATTTTTGTTGGATGATACATTGATGCTATATGACTGAAATAATGATGAAAATGGTAAGTTGAAATATTATAAAAGCAGTGAGTCACTGCAAAAATGTAATGCCCTATCCATAGCCCTTTCAATTCAGTCATTTCCCAATGCCCACTTGCATTTCATTGAAGAATTTAAAGGTTTTTTAGTCAATGCATAGCATCCTTGTTTAATTAGTCATTGAAATGTACTTGCCATGTTGATTCCCACAAGGAAAATCGGATGCCTAGAAAGTCGGGAAGACAAAAGAGAGGTGACACTCCCTTCCCAATTATGACCCTAAAGGGGTGCACAACCCAGCTTGAGGTGGAACTTTGCACACCCCTCTTGTCTCGGAGCCCATGCAATTTTCAATTTTATGTATAGGTAGATTCTCCATTATCAAATCTTGGCAGTAGTGCAATAGTGATCTACCCTATTCAGGGTACCACAGGTGGTTGAAGGTTCTATTGGAACAAGATTGGAAGAGGTGCAAGGCATCTCTTATTTTCAGGATACCTACAGGTGTTGGACTGAGTTTTTATAGGTCATACAGCAAGTACATACCAATCTACAAGTTATCCTTGAGCCCTATAGGTGCCCCATAACCCTATTTTGGTTATTAAAATGGTTTACAAGGGTTTGTTCCACTCAAGGTATTCCTATAGGGTCAAACAGGGTACTTACATGTGGTGGATAGGGTGCAAGAAACTCATGTTCAGACTTGAAGATTCAATTATAGAAAAAAAATTCTAATCCAAATTGAGAACTTGATAACTCCATTTGAAGAGGGGATCATAAGCTTCAATTTGAATAAAAAAATTTAGTGATCTGGTATCAGGAGCTCAAGTTATTGCTAATTTTCTAATGCTGGGTATAGTGAGACAACATCTAGACAGCATACAAGGGGACATCGTTTGACATTGTTTGTTATAAGATCTGAGATATATGCTCAACTTTATTATATACTTAAAATATATATGGTGAATATTATGCTGGCATAGAGAGAGAACAGATGAGAGAAAAGAAAGATGCATAGAGATAGAGAGATTGACAACACACTAGGGACTGGAAGATGGGTCAGTCCGCTCCCTTGTGGAGTTATATTATTGATAAGGAGCAAGCTCCTCCATTACACATAAACCAGTTCTTACTTATAGATCTTGGGAACAAGATCACAGTTTCTTGCACAGTATACAACCGGCTAACACTTTCACAACTTGGAAGTTGGCACCTTTTGATCCTTCTTGAGTCTCTCCTTCTCTCCTACACAATATGTGTAGGGCTCTCCTCTTGGAGCTTGATTTTAGAAAAGCTTCTGCAACACTTGCACCTTCTCTTCTCCTCTTGGAACTTTATTTCAACAGAGCTTCCGCAGCTCTTACACGTTCTCTTCTCCTCTTGGAACTTGATTTCAGCACAACTTCTGCACAGCACTTGATTTCAGCATAGCTTCCACAACACTTGCACCTTCTCTTCTCCTCTTGGATGCATGAAAAGTGATGCTTCCTGAAAGGGATGCAGGAGATGCGGAGAGAAGAAAACACACAATGTAGGTGCTATCAACAATGTTATGACCGCCTTATTGCACTTTCATATATATATGAATAAAAAATATGGGCGGTCATTGTACATGGGCAGTCCCAAGGGCCTTTTACCCCAACAACCTCCCACTAAAAGGCCAATGGGCCAGGGAGTGAAAAAACAAAACAAAAGAAAAGAGACAGGGTGAGGAATCATGACATCTCACCCAACGCCCAATCGAAAAGCGAGCTGTGCAATAAGTGGCGGGAACCTCCTCACAAGAAGAGTCAAGCATCCCTGAGTCCATGACATCTAGGAGATAAGTGATCCCATAGCTCTAGACAATAGAGCAATCCATGACTACTTCCCATGAAGCAAGCAACACAACTCATAAGTGCACGGCTATAAAGCATCAGAGTGGCGCATAGCATCAGCACAGCGCATAAAAGACAATGTAGAGCATACAGACTCTCCAAGTCAATCATCAAAAGAGGGCCAACATCCCGGACACAAGTCAAACAGGGTCTCAAGACAGTATGCAGCCTCAGCAAAGCGGAAGACTGACATACGATTGTAGAATCAGCCATAAAGTACACTGAACGCACATCAAGAGGCGTGAGAGGTGTTTGCATCTCATAAAAGATAGCATGACGGCTACATATAACCTGTTGGGCATCCAAATCCCATAATATGTAGGCCTTAAAGTCACCATCTCCATAACCAAGGGGGATACATCTACGTGACATAGGTGCATGTGGCATACGTACAAATGTCTGGCAACCAAACATCCTCAAGTAATCATAAGAGGGCGGCATGCCGCTCCATGCCTCATGGGGTGTAATACCATCCAAGGTCAAGCACGGCATCTTGTTAACTAAATAGACTGCCATCATAAGGGCCTTAGCCCAAAAGCCATAAGACAACCTAGCTGTGGTAAGCATAGAAGCAACCTTTGCATGTAAGGTCAGGCACATGCCATGAGCAATCCC
Organism: Lygodium microphyllum; assembly: GCF_053477565.2. Lineage (NCBI taxonomy): Eukaryota > Viridiplantae > Streptophyta > Polypodiopsida > Schizaeales > Lygodiaceae > Lygodium > Lygodium microphyllum. Next base: position 92,079,998 of record NC_141158.1, on the reverse strand, counting down.
ATAATACCATGGGCACAAGAAATCAATGTCATACTATTGACAAGAGGTCCAAAAGCTAGGAGAGAGAGCATGACTCTCATAATCCATCTATAAGCACCTAGGCCTGCTACCAATAGAATCCATAAATCTGTCAAGCATAACTGCAGCATCCTCAATCTGCACCAAGGGAAAAGCCCAAACATGGTGGGTAGCATGATCAACAAAGGTCACAAAGTACAACGCTCCACCAAGTGACTGGGAAGGCATAGGTTTATATATTGCAACACGGACTAGATCTAGAGGAGCATGCCTCATACGATCGCCATAAGCCAAAGAGGCTGTGCATGGACCATGAGTACAATGAGGGCAAGTAGCATGGGGAAGAGCAGGCAATAAGCCCATATCACATAAAGCATCCATCTCAATGTGTCATACATGGCCTAGGTGACAATGCCATAACAATGCATGTGGTATCTGCGTAACTACAACCATAGAATCTCCCACATGAGAGACATGCACTACATAATCACTGTCATATCTAGCACCTCTAGCCAATACCAAGCAACCACGATGGATTTTTCATGAATTATCCCCGAGAGAGACATAATATCTTGCACCATGTAACTGACTGACAGAGATCGGGCTCTTATTGAGTGTATGTATATTCAAGACATCACGGAGCATAAGAGAAGACCCATTTGGCAAAGCCAAGTGTATATCCCATGTACCAATAACATGACAATCCTGCTCAAGGCCCAAAGAAATATATCCATCAACCTCCCTGTAATAAGAGTCCCAAGCTCTATGCGGAGTAACATGAAAAGATGCTATATTGTCTAAAAGCCAATCAAAGGTATAGGTCATATCACTGAGCAAGTAATCTGCAAGGTAACACGATGCCAGGAGTCTAGGCTCAACTGCATTATCATGGGTAACTACATACACCATACCACTATCAACAATGGTCTCACCTACTGTATCACTAACTCTGCTCTCATATCTAGTGTGGCGCAATCTTTTCTGCTCTCTAATCCACTTGAAGCATTTACACTTCACATGCCATGTCTTTCCACAATGAAAGTAAATAGAACCTGTAAAACGTGTAGAAGAGGACAATTGCTATGTAATACCATGAGTAGGGCTATCCAATACATCCAAGGAGCTCAAAGAATCAGGGGAACTCTCATCAAAGAGAACAGGCTCATCAAGAGGACTATTTGCATGACTAGAAGAGCTGGAATTCATCATAGCATACTGCAAAGGGGACTCATCCAAACTAGAAGGGGAGAACACAAAGGCATCAACCACGGATGCAAAAGCTCCCACAAGAACAAGCCTAGTAGACAAAAGCATGACATATCCAACCACTATAGCTCACAGCCATAAAAGCATAAGCATGCCTCGGAGTCATAAATGCATAAGCATCCCCAAAACATAGGAGTATACATAACTTTGCAGTGTCTCATACCATGTACTGACATACATGTCCAGCCAAGAACAACAGGTGGCAAATAAACTTGCAATAATCAAGCTCTAATAAAAGCCCAAATATCTGTGTAAAAGCATCCAGGTAAGAGGCTCTGTAAAATACATAGTAGTAGACCATGTGCATACAACACAGGTGGCCATAAAGATCAACTGCTCCCTGACATACACAGGCAATAGTGACCCAAATAGCATAGATGCCATACAACAGAGAAGCAGGACGGCCATAATAGTAAATCCCAAGCACTATCCAAGTCCACTAATCAGTAAATATCCTGCATATCAAATGCAAATGAGCAATCACAACTCAATAGGCAACTACCAAAACAAGGGAGCAGTCACTGCTCAATACCTGTAAGTGCATCCAAGTAATAGCCAAGATCCATAATCGAAGCATCAAATCCCATATAACATCCAAGGTCATTACAGAAAAATCCAAATCATAATGAAAAAAGCCGATTCAATGTCCAACTGCTCAAGGGGATACTCAAATGAGTGTCGAGATGAGGCTAAAATAACTGCCATCCAGAACCAACCAAAAGCATTCACCAAGACATCATAACCCACACTGGGTAGTCTAGGTATAAACCATGTCATGATAGTGAAATGCCTGCTGCAAGGAAGTGACAGTGAACCATAAAATCAAGCTCTAATCTCATCTAAAACAATTTCGGAGCATAGAAGAACCATGTGGCATCATCCAAATGCGTGAATACATCAACCCAAGTAGCCGAGAGCACCTCGTACGCAATAGGCATAACCTAGCAAATCATTAAATAGCTTCAACCATGAAGTTTCTAGCAGCATATAACCTCTGTAAATTTGAGCAAATCAGTGCTCAATCCAAGCTCAAATCCATAGGCAAACCATAGGCATACATTCCCGTATGTATAGGCACCAACCGTGCATAATCGAGCATCAAATGCCAAGACCTGTAACTATAAAATTGAAGTAACATGTGGCTGCCCAGTTTTGGATAGATCTAGGACTTTTCAAAATAGTCAATGGCTAAGCTAAATCAGCTCCAAATGCGTCTCACATAAGAGGCATAACATGTCAAGAATCATGTGATGGGGGGACTTGCTTGAGCTGCAGCGCCAAACACAAATTATATACACAAGAGGAAGCACACTCAAGAACACAAGAAGAGAGATGGAGGCCAAAACATTTTCATGTTGGTTTCTTATTCTTCTTCCACACACTATACAATGTACACAAAGTATAGATAAGATACAACATAAAGGAAAGTGGCCTACTAAGTCAAACAGTGCATAACCGACTACACTAATCGACTGGCGCTATGTCTTTGCAAGCTGTAGGTAGGTGTAACAAACTAAATATAATAAGTGATAAGTCAGTGGCCATGTGAGTATCATAATGACCACCAACATGCTAAGTATAGACATGCGGACCCATCTAGCCAGGTGGTCCATCATCAATGTCTGCACGTGTTGATCTTGCCATCTCAACACTCCCCCTCAAGCTCAACTCTATCTCTGCAACTCCAAGTAAGCTTCGGAACTTTCGAAGCTTCTCTGCACCCAATGGCTTTGTGAAAATGTCAGCTATCTGATCTTGTGTGCTAACATATATCAAGTCAATCTCTCCTACAAGTACCTTCTCTCTCACAAAGTGGTAGTGCACCTCAATGTGTTTTGTCCTAGCATGGAATACTGGATTCCTAGCTAGTTGTATGCTGCTCATGTTGTGACAATGAATGACAACTGGACCATCTCCCTGCACGTCCAAATCACCTAATAACTTTTGTAGCCATACCACCTCACATGCTGCCATAGTAGCACCTCTATTTTTAACCTCTATACTCGATAAGGCAATTGTAGGTTGCTTTTTGCTGCTCCATGTAACTGTTGCACTACCAAGGGAAAACATGAATCCACTTTTAGATCTTTTGTCTGACATGCTACTAGCCCAATCTGCATTTGTGTATCCAAAGGCCTGTACGTCCTTACCTGCCTTATAAAAAATTCCATAATGTAAAGTGGACTTCATATACCTCAATATACGTCTAACTACATCCAAATGAGGCTTTCTAGGCATCTGCATAAACTGACTGACAAGGCCAACAACATAGCTCAAGTCTCGCCTTGTGATAGTCATGTAAATCAAACTCCCTACTATCCTCCTTAACATAGTATGGTCTTCTATCTCATCCCCAACGTCAGCACTCAACTTCACATTTTTCTCCAATGGTATTGAAAGAGGCTTATATGCTGTCATACCATACTTGGATAACATATCCAAGCCATACCGCCTTTGGGATAGCTATATACCATCATCGCATCTGATCACCTCAATACCAGGAAAGTATCTCAGCTCACCCAAATCTTTCATCTCAAACTTCTTCTTCAAGAAGTCCTTAACTTCGGCAATCCCATTGTCACTATCACCTGTAATAATCAAGTCATCCACATAGATGACTATGATGACCAAACCTGCATCTCCCTTTCTCACATAAGGTGAGTGATTGGCATGAGAAATACAAAATCCAATATTGACAAGATACTCTCCAATCTTTTCAGACCATGCTCTAGGTGCTTGCTTCAACCCATAGAGCACCTTTTTTAACCTGCACACATATGTGGGATGCTCTAAATCCTCATAATCTACTGGCTGCTCCATGTACACTTCTTCTTGCAATTCACCATGCAAGAAGGCATTCTTAACATCCATTTACTACAAACTCCAACCTTTGGCTACTGCCAAGGCAATCACACATCTAAAAATTGCCATCCTAGCAACTGGACTGAATGTCTCTTCATAATCTATGCCATATGTTTGAGCATAGCCTTTTGCAATGAGCCTAGCCTTATACCTACTAACTGAACCATCTGCATTATTCTTAACTTTGTAAACCCACTTAAGCCAATAGCTTTCTTATCCTTAGGTAAGGGTACCAAATCCCAAGTCATATTGGCTTCTAATGCAGCCATCTCCTCATCCATTGCTACATCCCAATGAGCATGACCAGCAACATCCTCAAAACAAGTGGGCTCAACATCCTCACCTAGTTTCACCATATAGCATAATGGTGAGCTACATAACCTTCAAAACCAAATCTTTTAACAAGGTATCTAACCCTGCTAGATCTGCATACCACCGGATCACTCAATGGAGTCTTTACATTACTATGAGCTCTCTGTACACCTGGTGTCCTGACTGAAGGAATACCAAGCTCATCATCCAAACTCTCTAAACCACTAGAATCTCCGTCAAACCCCAAATGACTGGTAGATGCATCATTACCATCCAGCACTTTCTTCTTTCCTTTGTCCCGCCTTGCAGCACTTATAGATCCACCTGAAGATGTGGGGCTACTCCTTAGTCTCCCAGACCAAGGGCTCACTGTAGGTATAGTACCAGATGATGTTTCTGGTCCACTAAGACTCCGTGATTCTTGTTTATATTTCTACACATAGCTATCCTGATCATTATCATCATCCAAAACATCACCAGTAGGTGTAAACCAACTTCCCATCTCATCAAAGATAACATCCTTGCTCACTCTGAACTCACCTGTGAGACAGGGTTATAACAGCGATACCCTTTCTGCTCTAAAGAGTATCCAATAAAAACACATTTTTCAGCCTTTGGATCAAGCTTCTTCCATATCTCATCTGGCACATGAACGTATGCAACACAGCCAAACACATTCAAGTGCGATACATCAGGCTTCTTGCCAGTAAAGCATTCTTCAGGTGTCATCCCATGAACTACAGCTGTGAGTTCTGTTCATAATGTAGACAGCAGTATGGACAGCCTCAGACCAAAAATGTTTGGGCATATTCTTTTCAGCCATTAATGCCCGTGCAACTTCTGCAATTTGCCTGTTTTTTCTTTTTGCAACACCATTTTGTTGTGGGGTATACCTGCAAGTAAATTGCCTCTTTATCCCATGAGTCCTCAAGAAGCCACTGAACTCATTAGAGAGGTACTCTCCCCCTCCATCTGATCTCAAGCACTTTACTTTTAAGCTTGTTTATGTTTCAACAGCTGCCTTAAAAGATTTGAAGTGCTCAAACACATCACTTTTTTCCTTCATAAAGTATACCCATAACTTCCTTGAATAGTCATCAATAAATGTGACAAAGTATTTGCTACCACCAAGAGATACATTCTATGTAGGGCCCCAAACATCAGTATGCACCACATCAAGTATTTTTCTACTCACTTCTCTGTCATGTGAGAAGGGTTGTCTTGCCTGCTTACCAAACTGGCATGCTTCACAAACTTTATGCAATTCTGCAACTCTAAAAGAAGGCAACCCTGTAACCAATCCTCTGGATTGCATTCATTTCAGCCTTTGCACATTTGCATGTCCAATAATTTTATGCCATATTTCAATATCTGCAACTACTCCTTTTCCTTTAGCATACATAACAGTATCCATTATAGGAATTCCAGCATCTAAAGTAAACATTCGGCCAACTCTACTTCCTTTTGCGACCAACCTGCACTTATCATTAAAGTCTTCTACAAAACAACCTTTTGCATTGAATCGGACCTGCAATCCCTACTCTACCATTTGGCCAATAGATACTAGATTCTTTGTAATTGATGGCACATGTAATACATCTGTCAGACTCTTTGTCTGACCATCATACAAGGAAAAGGAAACCTTTCCAATGTGTGAAATTGGATAGCATGAATCATCACCCGTCTGCACATAACCTGGGTTTTGTAAGTCCTACATCTCTCCAAACCATTCAACTTGACTAGTCATATGATTAGATACACCTGAATCGACATACCATACATCATCATGTGTCCCCTTTCCTGTAACTGCATTCATCATATGCTGCATAACAAACAGACGCTCATTTTTGTCTTCATTCTGTTGTGAAGATGATGCATAGTTTTCTTGTTGCAATTTACCACTGCGAATATCATCCTTCTTTGCATAGCAATGGGCTACAATATGGCCTATTTTGCCACAATAATGGCAAACAATAGTAGAATTTCGACAAGAAAAACTACCCTTCATGGAAGTTCCGTGTGACGAACTTCCTCATTGGAAAGGGCCTTTATGAGTTTGTCTCAGGTGAAGAAAATGAGCCAGAGTTGGGTATCCCTCCGACTGCAGATGAATTAAAAGCGTGGAAAGAGTGGAATGCGAAAGATAAAAAGGTGATGTACTAGTTATCTGCAGTCATTGATAATACTATGCTGGGACATGTTAGGAATGCAGAAACTTCACATGCAGCTTGGACAATTTTTGAGAGTATGTTTTCAGTAAATACAAAGGCACGAAAGATTCAACTCAAGCAAGAGTTGAATGCCTTGAAGAAAGGAAAAATATCTGTCGATGAGCATGTGTTGAAGGTCAGGAGCATTGCAGATGCTTTAGCAGTGATTGATGCAATGCCAGATGATGATGATTTGGTTTCATCCACTCTGAGTGGCCTTAACAATGAGAAGGCATAGAAATCATTTGTTACTTCAGTATATGTACAGAAGCCATTTCCAGATTTTGATAAGCTAATCTCTCTTATGATTACTGAAGAGATCAACATGCAGGGTGACTCATCTGAAAAAAATGGTGAACAGGTTCAAGCATTTTACTCAAGTTCAGGAAGAGGATGTGGTAGATCCTCTTCGAGAGGCCGTGGTATGGGACATGCTGGCGATAACCAACAAAATAGATTCAATCAACAGTTTGATGAAATGCAGGTTTCTGGAGGCAGAGGAAACTTTAGAGGCAGGGGGAGCTCTAGAGAAAGAGGTGGATGGTAGAATAGAGGCTCTCAATAATGGGATTTCCACTGTTCTCTGCCATTATCACAAACAAGGATACATCACAGCAAGCTAGTCTTCTGTAGTCTTTCACAACACATGCACAACACTATGCCAAGCATGTAATCTGCAACCTGTTTACAGATAAACCTTATGTTTGCTTCTTGTAAACACCTCAAAAATTATAGATTCGCAATCTATAACATGTGCATCCACTTTTGGTCAATACAGCCAAAATCACAGTGTACCCTGAAACTGCTGTCCGCAACCTTGCGGCTCTAAAATGGGGCCTGAAATGGCCTCAAACGCCCAAAATAACTGTGGGACAATCCTAAAGGGTTAATTTGCAGAATATACAGTGATCTATTTGCACACCAAATCTCACAGCAATCTGATATTTTTGCTCGACCTTGCTTCAGATGCCTCCACAAGCACTATCTAAGAGAGAGAGTGGAAGAATGGGAGAGCTTCTTACCCGTGGCTTGCTTGCTCGAACCTTGCTTCTTCTCCTTCACTTCATCCTTCAAAATCAGCCTCTCTCAGTCGCGTAGCTCTAATACCATGTCAAGAATCGCATGGTAGGGGGACTTGCTTGAGCTGCAGCGCCAAACACACACTATATACACAAGAGGAAGCTCACTCAAGAACACAAGAAGAGAGATGGAGGCCAAAACATTTTCTTGCTGGTTTCTTATTCTTCTTCCACACACTATACAATGTACACAAAGTATAGATAAGATACAACATAAAGGAAAGTGGCATACTAAGTCAAATAGTGCATAACCGACTACACTAATCGACTGGCGCTATGTCTTTGCCAGCTGTAGGTAGGTGTAACAAACTAAATATAATAAGTGATAAGTCATTGGTCATGTGAGTATCATAATGACCACCAATGTGCTAAGCGTAGATGTGCAGACCCATCTAGCCAGGTGGTCCATCATCAATGTCCGCACGTGTTGAGCTTGCCATCTCAACATAACATCCACAAGTGATCCGGTATCAATAGACATCAGTAGAAGCATCACATAAGCCATAGGCATACAAATTCATGCCGTCTCAGACCTAAAATCTATTGCAAAATATTTTGTCATCAGAATTTGGCAAATCCAACATCACCATCGCGTCTGGAGTGTGCCAAAACCCCAACTTAGACTCTTACCTTGCCTGAATCGGGTTCTGAATGCCCAAGATATGACAAAAAGAGTGATTTTTGAGCCATTTTTCCAAACACGCACAAATAAAACATGAGCATGCTACTGTACTTGAGGGTCCAAATCAGGGTGGGTAGGGGATAAGCAAGAGCCCAATGAAGGCCTACAATAGGCCTACACAAGCCTAGGACAAATCCAAGCAAGAGCTGAAGAGAACAAGCTTCAATAATGAAAGGTATGGCTGCCTCTTCATGAAACCATGTTGTTCATGTCAAAGAATGGCTGAGAACTGAGTGAGAAGCAAGCTCTCATACCTCATGTAGATGCCAGGGAAGGTCGGGAAGCGCTTGCAAGGGACGTGCTTTGATACTTGTTGAAAGGGATGCAGAAGACGTAGGAGAGAAGAGCACACACAACGTAGGTGCTGTCAACAATGTTATGATAGCCTTATTGCACTTTCATATATATATATGAATCAAGAATGTGGGCGGTCACTGTACACGGGCATGCCCAAGGGCCTTTTACCCCAACACTTTCTTCATCTCTCCCACACCTAAAGAGGTCCTCCTCTTTTATAGGCTTTCAAGAGCTTCTCTTCTTAGAGAGAGACTTGAGTGCCAAGATTGGAAAGGTTGATCTTCATGCAAGATGTGGTTGTTCCAGGACCTACTCTATAGCACCAATTTTGAGATATCTCTCTGTGCATTTCTCATATGAAAAAACTTCCAACACAAAAGTTGTAAATCTCTTTGTTTTTTATAACCTCGTGAGCCATTTTTAGAGATCGTATTTCTATCGTGAGATATTTTAAAAATGGATTCATACATGCCTTGTGAAGTGCTCACACAAGGGCATGGGGGGAGATTGCACCCAATTTGTCTTTTTGTCTCATATCATGCAAATTCACTTTTGCTTTGTACTTGAAATTATGACGGTTTGTAGAGTTCTTTGTTCTTGGGGACCTTCCGGCATTCACTACCAAAGGCATGTGTGATCTTAAATTAAAGGTTGCAAAGCAGGATTGTGTTGCTTATCAAGAGGCCTTGGCATGGCAACTCATCTTTTAGAAAGATGGAAAGATCCATGCACAAGAAATGGGATTGCCTCTTGCTTTGAATTTTGGAAAGGGAGGTACGCAAAAGTTGTTTGAAGTCTTCGCTATCTGAAATGCTTATGTGGCTATACATGCTGCTACTTTTGGTCTACAATTGGATAGAATGTCTAGCTAAGTGATGGTTGGTCCGAAGATTGCAATATAGACACATGCTTTACATACAATTGAAATGTCTCATGCAGGGCAA